>NC_134704.1:95560714-95705714 GCF_043290135.1 Rhipicephalus microplus | reverse complement strand
CAAAGGTGAAAGCTGCTTTGCTGAAGCGATTTAGATTTACTGTAGAAGGATTCCGGGACAGATTTCGGACAGGAAAGCCAGCTGATGGTGAGACGGCTACGCAGTATGCCGCCAGACTTTGTCATTATTTCGACAGATGGATTGAACTTTCAGGGACAGCGCAGGAGTACGATGAGCTTAGAGAGCTGCTAATTAGAGAACAATTTCTTACTAGTTGCCACCCAAGCCTGTCACTGTACTTAAAAGACAGGAAGGCTGACTCACTTGAAGACATGCTTGAATTGGCTGATCAATTCTTGGAAGCGCAAGGTGGCACTAATTTGGCCAAGGTAAAGAAGGAGTGTCCCGATGATTCGAAGAAATTGGCTCCCGAAGAAAAGAAGCGTGCACCAGAGAGCATTCCGCGATGTTTTCTGTGCAACCGAGTGGGTCATCGCGCGAAAAACTGTCGAACGATCTTTACGAGCCCTACGGCAGTAAAATGTTTCAAATGTGGTCAGACTGGGCACAAAGCAGATGCATGTCGGAACGGAGTGAGTCAAACTCACCAGGTATCCTGTGTGCAAGCAGCACCGAAATCTGATAATAATGCCGTCACTGATGGATTCGTAGGGTTGAAGAATGGGGAGAAAATTCCTATTGTGGGTGCTGTAATGTCAAAACAGCCAACCGGTGTTACGAAAGGAATGCCAACGCTGCCTGGAAAAGTTGCGGGCAAAAAGATTACGGTGTTAAGAGATACCGGCAGTTCCACTGTTATCGTGCGGAGAAATTTGGTACGGGAAAGTGAGTTGACAGGCAGAACGAAACCGGTTTGCCTAATTGACCGTACAGTTCGGCTGCTTCCCGAAGCAGAAATTGAGGTTGAAACCCCGTACTTCAGCGGGAAGGTTACTGCTTTATGCATGACGACCCCCCTGTATGACCTTGTCATCGGAAACATCGACGGGGCGCGAGGGCCAAGTGATCCAGAATGTTTGGGAGAAGACCCGAAGATAGAGCCCTCGCCAACACAGCGGCCGCGAGATACAGCGGAGGAACATCCCGTGACGGATCTCACTAGAGCCCAAGGTGAAGCTGCGGCGCAAGAGACAGCGAAGGAGAAGACGATCGTGTCGAATCAGTTCACGGGCCGAGCAACCGGACTTACGTCGGCACGACCTCAACCGACCGACAGTGTAAAGGAGACGGAGTTGGCCAGCCGGGAAAAATGTAGAGGCATGATCAAGCGGGTAAATAAACAGACAGGACCCGTCGAATGTAATGACGCGTTAACGGTGTCGGAAGAGACAGCGATGGCTGAGCCGACGCATCAGATATCGTCGTTGGAAAGGGCTCGCCGAACGTGGAAACACAAGAAGAGATCAAGCGAGCACCGCAAGAAAGGGCGCAAGCGCCGCTCAAAGTACACAGGATAAGTGCTGAGGTCAAAGCAGAATGTGTTTGGCAGTGTTGAGTGCCATATGTTGTGTTAATGTTGTGGTATCCCGTGTCACAAGTGTCGAAGTGTTGTGCTGTGATGTGATGTATAGTTTTGTACCATTGTTGTAGTGAGAGAACTTTGTACATTTGTATTATTGGGAATGTGTGGTGGAGTGTTGTACTCATGTGCTTGTGGTTGTGTTTTCACGTGTTGTGTAATTGAATTACAATGTACAATCGTATTGAGTGATATATTGTGAATGTGAAGTGTCATGAGCGACGGATTGTGTTACAGTCTGTGAGAGTGTGTGGTGACTCTTCGCGCTCGTTTGTGTGGTTTTGAATATTATGGGATAATATTCTTAAAGTGGGGGGCAGTGTCAAAGAACGAGCGCTAAAAAAGAGCGCGCCGCCAAATTCTTGCGACAACGGGTGGGAGAAACGCCGCGAGGTCAAAAGAAAAAAAAAGAAAAAAAAGAAAGCAAACGTCCGAGGCTCCCCGGGCGCGCGCTCTCCCCGCGGAAGCGTGGCGTCGCAGACGAACCTCCTCACCCCGCATCGGCGGCCCAGCAAGCCCGCGATTTTTCTAGAACGAACGGGGCGGGGTCATACCGAGTTGAATCATCCTCCGGGGAGGGCAGTCGAACCGTCTCGCACCTCTCCCCAGCTTTCGCTGCGTATCGCGCCGACGAAATGGCAAGAAGCGTCTGGAATGTCGCGCGCAAGGTATTTAACCGAGCAGCCGAGATGAGAGATCAGGAGGAGACGGAAGTTAACGCCAGAGCGCGTAGGGATTCCGCCGTGTAGTCGGCGAAGGTTTTGGTCCATAGGGACGAAGCCGGAGATGAAGAGGATTTCCACCTGAGGGGTGAAGGCTCGGGCTACAGACAAGAGCGTGTGTTTACCGCTTTCGAGCGAAGACCCGTGGCAACAGCTGCGGGTGTGAAGCCGACGTGTTCCGGCGAAGAAGTTGAAGTTTGAGGAGTGGCCAATTGAAGACGGGAGGTTTCCTGGAAGAGAAACTTCGAGGGCGGCGGAACGACAACAACGCTGGACTTTGAGTGAGTGATTCTCGGAAGAGTATCATTCAGACTTTTGTTCCAAGGACTTTGGACTGAATAGGTTTTCTATCTCTTTAGTCTTTAAGTGTCTTGGTTGTTCAATGCATGCGACTGCATTGTAGTGCGTATTGTTGTCCGTGTCCGTTGTTTCAAGTGTGGCTGATTGTATTGTGTAATACGTTGATTGATTGGTTTGATTGGTGACATATTGTATGCAACTATGTGGAGTGTGCATTTTTGTGTATTGTTTTCGATCTGCCATTATTGAGAATATAATTTGTTTGTTTATCAACTCTCGGCTCCGACTTGTTCTTTGGGCCACAGCCGGCGTCCGCTGGCGCGCCAAAAAGGACCACTTCTAAATTGTCCACGCTTTCGTGGTGCGGTTCGGGGGGCCGATAATTCGGCCTTTGGAATTAGCCCGGCGATCGCCTCCCTAATTAACGGGACCAGTGTGACACATGCTGAACAGACGTGATTGGTTTTATTGCCCGACGCGCAAACGCCGCTGCAGATTTAACTGAGGCAGCCAACGTTTACGGTAAAATATCTAACAAAATATCCATCCCACATGTCTCATCTTTGTTTTTGTCCACTAGATTGCGTTTTATCTTACCAAATATCCTACAAATACGTGTTCCGCATGGATAAAACTTTGCTAACTCAAAAGGCTTGTGGACTAAGCGTTGTTATATTGCATCTCTACACTAATTTTGATATTTGTGACTGGGTGATATGACAGAAAAGGTTTTTTTTCGTCTTCCTGAGTGCACATGCGAAACGGAGTCTCAATATTACGTTATTGCATCTTTATGATAATATATTTTTGATAGTAAACCCAACTGCAACACGAGTTCTGCCTGTCACTACATAACAGAAATTCGCGCAAAACAAAAGACAAAATGCTTGCGGAAAGCACCTTCTACCCTTCCTGCGTCCAAGATATTTGTAGTTGTCAAATACACTTATTTAGCTCCTACGTTTTAATCATGTCATTCGCCGTTCATTAAGGTGTGACTTCTATAGGATGGCAGGGCTGTTTTATGCAGTTCAGCTGCTGATGCTGAATTTGTGTCATTTTGACCCGGGCAGCAATCATGGTGTGGGTACTCTGGTACCAAATGAAACAGGCGATGCGGGTCGTCAACGGAAGTACAAAACTATGACTGAGAGGTCTTAAAGTATTGACGCAGCGAAAATTACGTCCACGAAATAAGACAGACTTCTGCCATCCTGTTTCAAGCATGATAAGACGTCAGCTTAATGAGGAAAATGCACAGCGTTTGAAGAGTGTTTCACCAGCCTCTGAATACACAAAAAGAAACAAAGAAAACGAGCGCTTCATTATCTGTGGATGTTTCCCACTTTCCTGGCTCACATCGTGACCCAAGTTCAGCGATTTCCGTGACGTCTGTATAGAGAATACTCTCGATTGATCCATATAGGCGAAAGTGTGAAATGTTAATTGTATCCTGCGCTGCTTTGCCATACAGCCATTCATTCGTTCTTCCTCGTCTTTCTTGACTATCGCGTGATATCAACTAATTTCATGCCCGCTAATTTCGCTTCATTTTGTGTTTTTCAGACAGCGCAAGCGGAGATCACGATGTGTAGCCGACAATCGCGAAATATTGTAAACGCGCAACGCTTAGTGCTGACATTTAAACGCGCTTTTAAGAAATGCCGATGAGGACTGATTGCCTGCAGGAAGGGTAGCCAAAGCGCGGAGGAAACCAGTACTTGTCTTTGAACGAGGAGCAGTGAGAGATCCTTTAAGACAACTACTTGTTCCGAACAGGTGGTGTCCACATTAAGATACTCGTCTCCATTGGAAGGCTAGTAGGCATGTTAAGTTTTATTTCATTGATTAATTTGTGGGGTTCAACGTCCCAATATCACCATAAGATTATGAGAGACGCCGTTGTGGAGGGCTCCGGGAATCGCAACCACCTGGGGTGCACCCAAATCTGAGCACACGGGCCTACAACATTTCCGCCTCCATCGGAAATGCAGCCGCCGCAGCCGGGATTCGATCCCGTGACCTGCGGGTCAGTAGGCGAGTACCTTAGCCACCAGGCCACCGCGGTGGAGCAATAGCAATCTCCTATAAGTAACATTGTACTCATGTTAACAGAAGAAAGGCACTTGTTCTCTAAGCAGGCACTAGGTACTCTAAGTAGGCTTCGAGGTTGGGGAAGGTACCAGTAGAATATTTGCTGCAAGTGCTTCCACTTGAAATAAAAAAAAGTACTAAAACAAAAAAATAATAATTTTACACGTATTAGTAATCTTGCATCATAAGACGATCACCACACTCGTTACGAGAATACGCTTCGCAAGCTTTCCGCACCGATATCCAGGATGTCAGATTTTCACGGTGCTCTAATCGGCAGAAATAAAGCAAAATTTAGTCTGATGGTGTCTGAGACGTTGAGTCAATGTGACACACACACACACACACACACACACACACACACACACACACATACACACACACACACACACACACACACACATGCACGCACGCATCCACACACACACGCACACATTGAGAGAGAATAAAATGAGGGAAAGGCAGGGAGGTTAACCAGAAAATGGAGCATCCGGTTTGCTACCCTGCACTAGGGGAAGAGAAAATGGGGAAGAAAGATTGGAAAGAAAGCGAAGAGGGAAATAGACGCGCGCGAAAAAAAAAAGGGGGGGGGGAGGTGGGGTGCTACAGTCTATACAATAGGCCGCTGCCACGCAAAAAGTTCATTAAGGCCTTCACTGATTTTCTGTGAGCACACAAATCATGTCGTCTTTCCAGCACTGATTGTTCAGACAAAGGTCTGTCGTCAAGGCGAGCTAACGCAGCAGCTAGTTGCCGTCTTTGCACGCTGTAACGAGGGCAGTGACAGAGAACGTGCTCTATAGTTTCATCGCTGCCGCAATGACCGCAAGCAGCACTGTCTTCCATGCCGATTCGGAAGGCGAAAGCTTTGGTGAAGGTGACACGAAGCCATAGTCGGCAAAGCACCGTTGTCTCGAGTCGAGAGAGTCCAGACTGAGGCCGGAGTCGACGAGATGTGTCCAGTCTACGCAGTCACGTGTGCCGTAAGCACTCGGTGTTCCTCAGGGATTTTAATTCTGCATAAGCGATTTTTCGGATGGTCATTGCAGCATCAGTCCTTGAAAATGGTATAGATTTTTCTTCACCATCTTCGTGTGCTGATCGGGCAGCTGCATCGGCATGTTCGTTGCCCAATATGCCGCAGTGACTTCGAAGCCACTGAAACGTGATTCTGTGTCCTTCGTCGAAGAGGTGGTGAAGCAGCTCTCTAATTTCCAGCACTAGTTGTTCATGAGGTCCCCGGCGTAAGGCGGATATCAAACACTGTAGTGCTGCCTTAGAGTCCGTGAACACGCTCCATTTCTTGACTTCTTGGTGTTTAATGACTTGAATTGCGCTACGTAGAGCAGCAAGTTCCGCCGCTGTCGATGATGTCTGGTGGGATAAACGAAACTTCACCGTTGTCGCTGTTGCAGGAAAGATCACCGACCCTGCAGACCCATCCACTTTAGTTGAGGCGTCAGTAAATAGATGAGTATGCTCACTGTATTTCTCATATAACAAGAGAACAGAAAGCTGCTTTAGCGCTGGAGACGAGAGCCGGGCTTTTGACCCTATGCCTGGAACCATGAGTTCAACATGTGCATAGGTCATACTCCATGGGGGAGTTGAAATCCTCGATGGAGTTGTATATCCCGTAGGAATGCGTGTGCGATATGACAAGACTGTCTGGCAAAATGAGGCACGAGGTCGGGCTTCTGGCAGTGAAGCTAGATGATAGGCGGGGGGCAAGAGTAAGATGCCTCACCTCTGCTCTGAGCACTTCCATCATGATATGCGTCTTTAGCGGGTAGTCATTAGCGATCTCGACTGTCTCAGCTGTTAATGAACATCGCGGTAGCCCCAGACAAACTCGCAGAGCCATAGCCTGGATGCTTTCGAGAGTCCGAATGTTGGTTCTACAGGTGTTGGTCAACACAGGCAAACTGTAGCGCAAATAGCCAAGAAAAAGCGTCTTGTACAATTGCATCATTGCATGTACTGAAGTCCTCCAGGTTTTTCCTCCGAGATACTTCAATAAGTTAGCAATTTCTGTCAGCCTCTTCTTCAAGTGGACCACATGTGGGCCCCAGAGAGGTCTCTATCAATGAATACGCCTAGAAATCTGTGCGTCCTGACATATGGTACGACTTGGCCATCGATTGATATAGCGTATAGTCTCATTGGCTTTCGACTAAAAGCAACCAATGCGCATTTCGCTGGCGAGATTTTCAGACCCTGGTCCTTGAGGTACACTGATACCAACGTCAGAGCTTTCTGAAGTCTTGCGCGTACCTGAGGTCTTGTCACGCCAGATGTCCAGACGCAGATGTCGTCAGCGTACATGGATAACTTGACCACACTTGGTAGTCGTTCTACAAGACCAATGAGAACGAGGTTGAAGAGGGTTGGACTCAAGACGCCACCTTGCGGGACTCCACGATGCGTTGGGTGTTGGGAGGTTGGACCATCTGCAGTGTTCACAAATAAGGTCGGCCCTTGTAAATAACTGCGTGTCCAACAATACAGTTGCCCGCCTAGGCCCACTGACTCAACGGCTTCGAGGATGGCGTCATGTAGAACGTTGTCGTATGCTCCTTTTACATCAAGGAACATGGCTGCAGATAGTCGTTTACCTGCCTTTTGTTGCTGGACATATATGACGAGATCTATAACATTGTCGATCGAACATCGGTGACGGCGAAAACCAGCCATGGCGTTCGGATATATCTCATAGTATTCCAGGTACCATTCAAACCTGGCCAAGATCATTCTCTCCCTTACCTTTCCTACGCAACTTGTGAGTGCGATCGGTCGGTAAGAGGCAATGTCCAGGGGAGATTTGCCAGGCTTAAGAATTGGTACCAAGCGGCTAATCTTCCAATCTTGCGGACATACACACGCACGCACACACGCACACACACACACATACCCCACATCCCCACACACACCCACATCCCCCCACACACACGCACACACACACACATACACGCGCGCACGCACGCATCCACACACTCACACACACACGCACACACGCACACATACACACACACACGCATGCACGCGCGCACGCACGCATGCACACACACGCACACACACACACACGCACGTGCACACATACACACACATACACACACACACACACACACGCACGCGCGCACGCACGCGCACATGCACACTTTTTTGTCACCACTCTCAGAGGTTCAGGCGAGAAATTTAAAACTTTCTTTTAAATTTTATACCGTTCTAATGAATTTTCATCAACGACAGGAGAGTTCCCACAACATGGTTTATCATTATAAATAGATTCATTGTGTCGCTTTAGTGTGGGTAGTAATGCGCAATGCGTTGGGTGCATGTAGTGCAAGGTGATATGATAAATATACGTGTTCCATTGAACGCGATGGTAAGAACATAAAGAGACATATTTAAATAACATGTGAACGCGGTCGTCACACGTTTCTTGTTATCTTAATGCATATTTATTTATTTGTTTATTTAGTTGCTTTGAATACCCAGAAAACACGAAGGCACTGGGAAAGAAGAAAAGGAGAGAGAAGAGGAATGTTAAACAACCAAAAGCATAGATCTTGATGCTTCAAGAAAGTCACTGTGATCACGTGGTTTGCACTAGCTCTTCGCCATCGATGGCTTGGAAAGGAGTTACTTACTTCCCCTTGCAGCGACGTGGGGCTAAGCAGTGTCAAACACAGAAATTGAAAAAAAAAGTAGTTTCGAGGTTTCTAATTCTTTGGCGTTTGTTTAGATAAAATAGCATTCCTATTCTGCAATGGGTCTGCTAGCTCAGTTTGTTAGAGTGTCTTGCTAATAACGCGGAGGTCGTAGGTTCAATCCGTGCGCAGGCCATGCTTTTTTTCTTTCGGCTAAAGTCGGGCTGAATTATCAAATGTCTAATCCTCTCCCTCTTATTTTAAATCTAATGTGTTTTCTTTGACGTTTTAGAGAACTGCCAAATCGTTATATTTTGAAATAACGCCTTGGGCGCTGGCATCCTAAATGACGCCTTCATTTAGTAATTTATTTGCTTCAACTGCGTTGATCGTAACAGTGCTCGAGGAAATGTGGCAGTTGCAAAATACTAAATAGAGTAAGCAGAAGTGGGAAGAGTGTACCCAGCATTTTACGTTCTTTAGATTCTTTACAGAGCGAAAACAGCGAACACGTTTGAAAACCGAGACGTTTTTCTTGATCGAGGCATTCTAGCCAATGGAGATAATATTATCTTAATATATATCCAGTAATAATATTTTCTGGAGATAATATTATTACTAATATTATCCCTACCCGTACTATACCTGCCCTATTTAACTCTTGTCTCTCTTTTTGTCTCTTTCTTTGGTTTTGTTATCGGTTAGCTTCACACTAACTCGGGATTCAGCAATAGAGTACCTATTGATAGACAAATTTTCCGTTGTCTCGTTGAGGACCTATATCATGCAGTACTATGTCTTCCATTCTCCATACGCTTCTAAAGAGACCCTAGTGATTTCTTGAAATTTGTTTTCCTAAATATATAGCCTTCTTCCATGGACTCGCCCGCACACGTTTGCAGGCGAGTCCATTCCTGGTCAATGCCGCATAATGACCGCTGTGGCACGGAGGAGAGCGAATGTAGAGCTCTCGCAAAGGGTAACTCGACCTCCAATCACTTAGCAGAGCCTACGGTATCGGTTGTTACCGAAATAATCTTATCACGTCGTTTAGATTTTTCTAACTTAAGGTAATGCTGGCTCTCATGTAACTGCTCCACTTGAATACGCGCCGATGTGGCATGAAGTGAAGATTGTGGAGAAGACAGTGCGCACAGTGCGTAAACCAGTAGGCGTGCCCAGGGTCCCCAATCAACGGGGGGGGGGGGGGGGGAGGTGAAGGTTCATCACAGCGCCCTCCATCCTTCCCCAGTTAATGTACTTGTCAAATCTTGCGCCTCACCTTTTAGTGGCTAGGAGAGCGCCTTGCCCCCTAGTCAATCTATGGAGCAGGTCTTGCGCCTCCTCCTTAGGTGACGAGGGGGGGGGGGGGGCGCCCTCTCTGCCTCCCTCATGCACACGCCTATGGCCTATGGTACGGGGGAGGCATTGTCGTTGTACTCGCTCATGTTTCCTATTACAGAGCCAGAATATTGTGTAAGCTCCAATTCAAGTGCCTAGGGCTTCATGGACCCGAGTTAGTCTATCCTCACGGCTGATGTGGCATGACCAGGTCCAAATAAAGTGGTCAACACAGGTTTTGGACAAGGCTAGTAATGCTCAAAACAGCGTTGAAGTAAACGAGGAAGTCCAAAATAATATAACTAACAGGAATAACGAAAATGTAGGGGAAGTAATTAACTTAAGCTTCCTGAAAACGCTTGGAAAACAAGCGCTTGACTACCAGCCGCCTAAGAGAAGGCGCCATCATCTTGCCGAAAGCGCGATTTATTCTCCCACGGGTGTTCTCTGGCGCGTTCGTCGCTACATCTTTACAGGGTGAACAACTTGACCGAACTCGCTGCGAACGACACGTATCTCAACTGCCGTGAAAAGCAGGAAGTCGATAAAGCACCGCAAAAACTTGCGCACATGTCACAAACCGAGCTCGCGAATCTCACTAACACGATTCTATTCTTGTCGGGCAAAGCCTGTATACTTACCTTAAATATTGATGTTGCTGATGGTTTCGTAAACGGAGCAGCGTGTATATGCTACGAACTTGAACCGCTAGGTGCTTGTGCTACGCATATTTCAAGTTTTACACATGCGGAGTATTGCATTTAGCGAAGTGCTTAAACTACACCAATCGCTACACGAGAACATTTTTCTAAATGCGAAGCATTTCTTAGCGAACTTCGGCGACATTGAGCGTATCTATCTATCTAGCCGCCTACAACTTTTAGCTGTCCTGGCCGTTTCGATATTGGTATTGATACCAAACTTGGTATGGCATGACATGACTGTATGAAGAACATATTTCACTAGTCATAACATGAAAATCATGACGTGTATGTCATGAATGTCATGATATACATTTAATGGTACTGCAGCTTTTGCGGTGGTTTCGTTCACATGGCGTATTTCAAAACTGGTATGGTATGGCATGATTGCATGACGAAGAGAAGGAACAGACCCTAAAATGAAAATCATGACATATGTGTCATGTAACAACGTGGCTACATGCCACGGTCATAATGTGCTTGCGGTCGTTTCGCTAGCGTCATGTACCAAATTTGGTATTACAGTACGTGAATGGTTGACGAAAGTATGTGACTGGTGCAAACATGATAATCACAAGATGCGTGTAACGTAAAAACACGACTACATGTCACGCTCATGATGCACTGGTGGCCGTTTCGTTAGCTTCACTTATACCGAAATTGGTATTACGGGGCGTGAATGGATGACGAAGGTATGATACTAGTGCAAACATGCTAAACATGAGATGCGTGTTATGTAACAACATGACTACATGCTACGCTCATAATGCGCTCACGGCCGTTTCGCTGCGCTCGCGGCTGTTTTGCTAGCTCCACATATACCGAATTTGGTGTTACGTGACGTCAATGGATGGCGAAATATATGTCTGGTGCAAACATGATAATCCTGACATGCCTTCCATGTAAGAACATGACAACATACCATGCTCATAGCGTGCTCATGGCCGTTTCTGTAGCTCCACATATAGTAAATTTGGTATCACGGTACGTGAATAGATGACGAAGGTATACGACACATCCAAACATGATAATCATGACACGGAAGTCATGTACGGCATCATTTACCTCCGCTTCGTAACGTATCGCAGATTTTAAAGTGACATATCAACATTCGTCACTCGTACTTCGCATATCATCGATTCCCACTATACGCGGGAATCGCCCATTTTTTCATCTTGCATGTACCTCTCCAAAATTTGGAACAATGGTTTGCCACGCCTCTCCTATATGAGCATTCATAAACGAAACGTTTGGTGTCTCTGTACTCGTCTACTTTATCTTCCTGTTACCGTTACAATGACAGCCGTGTTAAGCGACTGTTTACAAGCATCTCCTTCCGGCCATTTAGCACCTGACACGCACCGCCGCTCCCAGCAACATATGTTGGGAACAACACGTATTTCTTCTTGCTTTTTTCCCTACGTCACTATGTCAGGCCGGTCAGTCCCGGCTGCCGAAGGCTGCAGCGCGTCGGATCGTGATCTTCTGCTTCGCCGTGAATTAGCATACGCGCAGGAGGCGGACAGGGCATCGGCTTTCGCTTAAGTGCGTTTGTTTTCTTTCTTTCTTGTTTTTTGCCACCGGGGCAGCTGCCTGTGTTTGAGTGTCGTATAACAAACAAATGAGGGCAGTATGAACGAGAGAGAGAGAAAGAAGGCTGGGAAATAATCGTAAGGGAGAGGTCCACGTTCGGTCTGACGCCTTGGTAGACATTCAGTGCTTAGCGGCAACTGCAGCGCGTCGGCGTCGTATCACGCCCGCACTGGCTCCGTTCGACATGCGAACCAGCGAACCGGCTGATGTCGTCCGGAGTGTGTCCAGGGTTGTCGGAATTTGTTTTGGTGAGCGACGTGTGCTGTCTATTTTTCGTGCCCTCCCTTCGTTTAAACACTCAGCAGTGCGTCACTTTTGTTTTGTCGCTTTGTGACACACTATCGGGTCTGGAGACCAGAGGCAAGCTTCCACGTTTTTCAACTAGTCTGCGATTACTACCTCGTTTTTTTTTTGTTTTGCCCTGAACCTTGTTTTGTTAACTTATTTTTTTGCGCTATGTCATGAACTTGTTGGAAAATTTGTATTGATTAGAAGAGTCGTTGTGTATAGCGTAGGAAATCCTGCCGTTAGTTCAGAGGGAGTCGTGTTTTCGCGTAGTTTAGTCATTTGAAAAGCAAAGACTGGCGTTTATGTCCCTTTTTGGGATTCCGCGCCGTATTTCATTGTAGAATAGACGAAAATGAAGATTCTGGTGCGAATTTTGTGTGGGAATAGATGGTTTTAACCATACGAGCGAGCGATAAAAAGAAAAAAAAAAAGCCTGGAAAATATTATGGACCATCTCCCCGAAGAGAAAACTAATGGAATGTGAAGCAGCAGTGGTGTGAACAGCGTTGAAACGGTTGAAACGGGCGTTGACGCGAGTGCTGGAATAACAGTTAAAAGCGAAAATCGGTGTAGCGTTTACTCGAGTGAACGTTTGTTTGAAACGCAAAGACACGGAAGGCGGGTTGGGATTCGTGCTAGTTTCATTGCAGAAAGACTACTCGCTTGACGCACACTCGAACGTTGTGAGCGGTGGAGAGGGTGAAGCGACAGAGTTGTCACGCGGCGAGTGGCGACAGGCTAGGAAGAGATTGACGTCAACGCGCGCGCACTGCGAGGGAAGGCATGACCTACTTGGCGTCGCCCCAACACCTGCGGCAAGGGCAGCGCCTTGCAGACGGAGGTACAGCGTTACACAGGCTAGTCAAAAAGCTGCTTCGCATCTAAAAAAACTGCTAATTGAAAGACTTTTGCGTTGTTAGTCACTGTAAGGGTACACCTACGCCTAATAGCAGTGAAAGATGGAAAACTAAACCATGTGTTACGGTTGCATGTCAGGATGCGGCATCGGTAAGTTCGAAAACTTGGGTTTGACTCGCAAATATAGACATGGTGTCTGCGTTTTTATCGGAAAGAAAGAATAATCTTGCGCTTATAATATAAACATGAAATTACCCGAAGTCATACCACATTACGGCTTGCCTCGCAAAAAAAAGCATATCGCCCTTATGAAACGTAAGATCCTAGAATATATAATAATGCTTACAGAAATTATGACAGCCGGAGGTTTAGTCCATCGCAACACCATTTCTGGCCGATTGACGGGCTACATCATCTTTTTTTTTTCACTTTATTCAATTTCAGTCATTCTGTCCTGCTACGTCAATGACGTTACCGTGAGTAACACCAGAGTTTTTTTTTGTCTATCATTGTTCCCGATAGCATTTAGCAATAGCGTCTACCAAAAAAAATTTCAGAGCCACTAATACTCATGTTATACCCTTGTTACACAGGCAGCCTAAAGCACGGTTACGCTAACCGCGGAACCACGCTTATCTGGCCTACCCACGGTTAGGCAAGCTAAGCGCGGTTACGACCAACCACGGTTAACCGGGTTCAACCGCGGTTAGCGCCAACCATGCTACGCTGATGTTACACAGCTACTAGAGAGCTGGGAACGCACACCGCGTTTCTTGCGACAGAAAAGCGTCACCCGCGTTCACGGCATGAACTCATCGGTGGTGGGCGCCGACATTTTCTTGGTTATCTACCTAACCGAGGATGCCAAGCACGGTTTCTTAAAACCGCGTTTAGCAGCATAATTGTGGTTTTGTGTGCCGTTTAACATCAGTGAACAACGGTTAACGTAACCGTGCTTAGCGTAGCCGCGGTTTAGGCTGCCTTTGTAACATATCTATTATTCGGTTCGAGAACATTAAACTTGGCTGGTTTCGATGTCCACTTGAGCTCATGGCTCTGTTTCCGCTTGCTTATCACAATACTGAGTGGGAACACCTGCTCAACCTGAATGATGGACGTAAAATGTTCAGTAACCAACACATAGTTCCACATGACCCAGAGACCTAAGTTGTCTATTGCGATGTGCGTCCGGCAATGCAGCCCGCGGAACACACTAAATGGCATACACGAATCGGCTCAAAGGACTGAAGAAGGGACTAGACATATATCGATAGGTGCCTGAAATTTCCAAGCAACGATAACAGCAGTTTTCAGCTTGTAGAACTTCCCCGCTCTTCATGCAGCAGTGGTCCTCACGTGGTGTAGTGTTTGAACGTGAGGTTTTGCTCCGTCTGCCACATTTATTTTCCTAATCTGAATAGGAGACTTAACAAGTAAGGATAACTCAATCGTGAATTAGTAACAGACCAGTGGCATCAGTTAAGTCACACCAATCAGTGATCATCTAGCAAGCTAAAAACCAAATACTCACAAAATCACTTCTCAGGGGCCCCTCTATGTGGCCTTGCATTCATTTTTGCATTGGTTCAGCCTTCGTTCGGCTCGCAGGCCGTGCCACCAGCAATGCCACAGAACGCAGGAAATAGAACTGCACAAAGAAAATTACTTGTACTCTGATTTTCGTTATCCAAATTGTAAAAATAAATCGCCCACATTGTAGCCCTGTGCCGCTTTACTATACAGCGAAGGTCATACAGTAAGTGTTAAAGTATGCGAAGGCCGTTGTTTTATTTTGTCTTTTTTTTTTCGGGAAACAGATGGCAAAGAGGCCACTACGTGAGTACTTCGATATTTACATGTTTCGTGGTAGTCGTCATTCACGCAGGCGCTATAATAAGTTGTATTTACTTTGCACGGAGAGCCTTGTGAACGAAACGCCTCGAGAAGACAGTAGGAAAAGATAGTAGTGAACGCAATTTTTTTTCCAATCAATCAATCAATCAATCAATCAATCAATCAATATCAGCATATTCACTGGAAATGCAGAAGTGCCTGATCGCATGTAGAAACTGAAGTGTGTTCGGTAAAAGATGTTAGTAGTAGCTGTATGCTTACACTTTGATCATGTCGTGAAACCCGTCTGGCGAAGATATGGTTTGTTTGTCAATATTATATTAGGTTCATTGTGAAGTTACACTGAACTATTCTAAATGCACTTCAGTTTGGGGAATCTTGGAAATGCTAAGTGATGTGGAAACTCGATGTTTTCTACGCATGCCACATATGACAACGCGTCATGTCATTCGTAAAGCACCAATGTACAGCACCATCAAATTCTACACTTGGCTTATCTATATATTTCAGGGCTACCTGTTCTTGAGTGTCCTTACATTTTGCTGGAGCGGTTTAGGCAAAAAAACATTCCGCCGGTTCAAACAAACTGTCCCACGTGGCACATGAAACTCTAACTAATGTAAAATGTGATCAAAGCAATAGATGGTATGTAAAGTGGTCACCCTTTTTATATAGAACAGAACATACGCAAACTTGGTCATTACAGCTTGAAAATAGTACTGAGGTACTGATGATCGAGATTTCGTCCAACGGCGCAGTACGAAAATTTGCGCTTCATATGTGACGTCGTCGACGAAAACTCTGAGACTTGCTTAGTGTATGTATAAGCGTCAAAACAACATCAAACATTATAATCTATTAGGCAGTATCGGACAGCTCGAAAAACTGTAAGTGTGCCTTGAAAGCCCGGGATAAGTCACCCTGTCAGCACACATCCCACTTCAAGAGTGAAAAAAAAAAAAACTCACTCTGTATATTTACATTTTATTCCATTTCAACTATTCATGTATTCCCCTCTCTTTTTGTCTTTCAGTTCCCAATCTTCTTCCACAAAAAGAGGCAGCTAGTCAGTCACATACACGCACCACATGAATTCTCTGCCTTCCAATAAAAAGTACTTTTCCTCTCTCTCCCGTACTTAGCCCCCGTTCATCAATACAAAAGCGTGTACACTCAACAAAAAATTCACAAATATCATTGATGTGGGCGTGATGGTGTCTTATTCACGCCGATTCATCAATGTATGAGCCTGGTACCTGTTGCGGGCAAACATGCGCGTGTCCAGAGCTCATCCTAACCACCGATGTGTACGTAAAGGTACTACCGTGATTCAGTGTGTTGTCGAGCCCGACAGGTGTCATGAGCGTGTCACTCGGGTAGTGCGGCTGCCTCCTCAGGTGTTTCCCTCGAAAGCACATTTTTTGTGACCGAGGCCTTGACTCAATGAGAGATGCCATGCATATACAAAAAAGTGCGCGCAATGAAGCACGCCTGTGGTAGAAGTGACGAGATATTTCGTGCAAGCACCTCTGTATGGATTAGTATAAAACTGTTCAATGTTCCCTACATTATCGCACTGTAATCCTTATCTAGAAGGCTCGGGTCTTCCTCGTCCTTCCTAAGTAGTGCTAATTAATGATGCAATTCGTGGCTGTAATTATTACACCCATTGTGTTTTAACCTGCACGCTTTTATTCGCTGTTGTGACTGTCCCGCCTCATTGCGCTGATTCTTGTGTACTCACTTCATCTCTCCATTAGCCGAAAAACTTTTTGACGAGGTAAGTGCACGATTACATGTATGCCAGTGAAGTTGGCATCTTCTCGTGATGCCACTGCTTATCATTCCTTATGGTGGATGGGGCAGGTGTATACCAAGCTATACCGTAAGTACCTGCATTCTTCTGGTTTCATATTTGTGATGTAATACAACAAGTTTAGTTACGAGGTAACTAATGTTAGACTCGGCATCCGCGCTTTGGTGTAATTTTTGCTGCAGTGTGCTGAGTCATTAGGGTTGTGAATAATCTCCCTGTTAATGTTATAGCGAAGCAATATATTAGCTGCGGGTCCTTTACATCAGCCAAACACATCAATTTACAATATAAGGAAACTGATTTTTTCATTTGCAATAAATTAGTCGCTAATTTTCAGATTGCCAGAAAAATGACCAGTTATCCAAAAAACATTGAGTGAGGCTTCCAAATACTTTGCTGAGTTTATGGTCAACAATTAAAACATGTCGTGTTAATATACGTGTTGTTAGTATTGTATAAAATCAGGTTCAGTAAAGCAAGTAGCGATTAAAGGAAGGAACCACAATATGATTTTTAAATTGAACCCTGCCGACATTTTTTGTTCTCTCTAAGGATTCTACAGGTTTACAGATCAATACGAGGTGAGTAGCATTTCAAAATCTTTGCAATTAAGCAAAAATTATCGAATGAATCAACGAACACATGACGCCATATTAGCCAAATTGTCAGAATACTCATCTTATGTTGACCATTTGAATCCGCATAGTCACTCATCTAACTCAATCTGTAAGATCAGCGCTAATATTTGAGGGGTGTATCTTGAAACGTTATTATTGAACACGAAAATTAATTTCTTGAACATTTACGACTGATTTCGTGGTTTCGGGATGCAGTCTTCCATATCGGAGGACCTCTTCAGAAACCTCATAAACCGTGAGTACCTTTTTTACTTTGAAATGCAGTACTGCACTCAAGTCTTATCGAATCAGAAAACTAATTCTGGTGCAACAAAAATACAAAGCGTCCATAACTATAATAGCATGAAGCTATCATAAGTAAAAAAATGGATATGTTGCGTATTGTGTTGACAACAGTGTGTACGAGCTGGACAGTCAGTTTTAAAAGTGTAGGGACCACAATGCCTGAGAACATTTTCAATTTCCGAGCAAAAGAGGTACGACATTCGGTCAAACAGCACAGTACGCATTGTTAGCGCGTTTTAACTCGCGGCTTAACAAGAGGCTGCGAATCTTAACTCTTGGCTGCGTGCCCATGCAGGGGGAATATTCAGGTTCTTTCTTATGTTTATTGGTGTCTTCACATACTTAACACTAACCCTACGATGAGAGCAAATGTACTAATGGTCTGCTGATGTCATGAAAGAGTTTGACACAGTAATAGTTTCTTGCAATCTCTCGACATCCGAAAAAAATTCTGTCATAGCTTGTTAGACTACTTAAGACACAAGTTAGATGTTAGCATCGGAGTTGCACATATATATATGAAAGCAAGTACGCAATTAAAGGAAGACGCTCAATATGATCGAAAACCATGCGAAATGAGTACAGAAGAGGCATCGTGGCGTCAGGAGCCTCGCAAACAAGATGACTTTCATGTCACATATTGGGAAATCTGACAGTGTTTTATGAACATACAACGACGTATCTCAGAGAACATGAAAAAAAAGAAGAAAATGCTAAACCTATAAGAAAAGCAACAGCAGCTCGCCTAACCACTGTCAGGCTATACCATACTTAGAAAAATTACCCGATGAACCCCGATATACGACTTATAGAAGATGCTATGTAACCTTTATTCAAGGAATATCTTATTTTGCCATAGTGACTGTAGCATGGGTGTTTGTAAATATCGTATTTTGTCATAGTGACTGTAGCATGGGTGTTTGTATTTGTATAGGTTTCGAAATTCTGATATTTAAATATCGCCACATGATTCACTAACGATGTCATTTCAGATTATGAGAGCATTATAGCCTTTTCCCCTCTTATATTTCACTACACATAGGTTTCATCATCATGGCAAAGACCCTTGAGGTAAATCACCTTTGCTTTACCTTTAAAAAAATAAAGGAGGGGAGGGGTACGTGCCCGAAGCACTGCCGCACCTGTTAAATACACCGGGGAAACTGCTCAATAACTCGACGCGATTCATATAAGAACACCAATTATTTAATGAAGCTCAGGTACGATAAACCTGATTGCATGCGTGTAACCTGTGAAAATGGTGCTCAAAAGAACTCTAAAAGCAGCCCTCTTAAATGTTCAATTATCTATGCACTAAAGTAAAGAAGTTAGTTACTGTAAGACTCACAAATTCTGTAAGACTCACTACTGTAAGACTCACGTATCTTGGGAATCGACGTTATGCGAAGCATTCGGAGGGAAGGTGACTGTGTTGTAAATTTTCATTGAGCGACACGTCATGAAACGCCGCTGAATATAGAATACATATGTTGCACGCACAGATACATGTAGAACAGTCGGAGATTCTTATATACCCAGTACTTTGCACTCGTGCAAAGGTGCCAACAGATACGTGAATACTAGCCACACCAGAAGCATTAAACGGACATGTAGTGTGCGTGCTCGCGAGGATGGTATCCCTGAACATGGCTACATCAATCAACTTCAGAGAATGACATATAACAATTGACGTTTACCTGAGGCGTACATATGTAAAGTTTATAAAATTGGATCGCCAGCATCGCAACCAAAATGGTTGTTTCACGAACATTAAGGTGTACTTTAAAAGTAGTTCCCACACCAGGCGTGGCTCTGAGGTACAATACGTGATTGCCACGTAGGATGCTGGGCTTCATCCTGACGTTTACACTTTGAATTCATTTGGTCAACGCTGCCGATGTCAAGTTTTTGTTAATGCTCACGCGTTAATATTACCCATGTGTGTTGTTCGCCGTTCCTGAGTAGATACTAAGTGTCAATTATGTTTGGCCCATTTCCGCATACCACTGGCACACACCCGCGCACGGGTGTATGCTACAGTCCTGCGGAAAGTGTTTGATCACCTACGTGACGGGATTATGACATTATTCATGTCTTGACTAGCACGTCATGTTAGTCAAATCATCTTACCCTCCCATACTAATTTAGGTTCACGCCAAGTTAGGGGATTGAACAAGAGAGCACGCAGACGTAAGCGGCGAGACAGACAGACAGACAGACAGACAGACAGACAGACAGACAGACAGACAGACAGACAGACAGACAGACAGACAGACAGACAGGCAGGCAGGCAGGCAGGCAGGCAGGCAGGCAGGCAGACAGACAGACAGACAGACAGGCAGGCAGGCAGGCAGGCAGGCAGGCAGGCAGGCAGACAGACAGACAGACAGACAGACAGACAGACAGACAGACAGGCAGGCAGGCAGGCAGGCAGGCAGGCAGATAGATAGATAGATAGATAGATAGATAGATAGATAGATAGATAGATAGATAGATAGATAGATAGATAGATAGATAGATAGATAGATAGATAGATAGATAGATAGATAGATAGATAGATAGATAGATAGATAGATAGATAGATAGATAGATAGATAGATAGATAGATAGATAGATAAATAGATAGATAGATAGATAGATAGATAGATAGATAGATAGATAGATAGATAGATAGATAGATAGATAGATAGATAGATAGATAGATAGATAGATAGATAGATAGATAGATAGATAGATAGATAGATAGATAGATAGATAGATAGATAGATAGATAGATAGATAGACGCCAAAAGTACTTGGTGCACGTAGATCAATAGTCTTCGTATTCAATAGTCTAACTGCATACGATTATTACTACTAGTATGACTATGTGCTGTAGATCGTTCTATGTTCAGTGTATAATAATGCAATAATATGCCTCGTCACCAGACAAGCAAAACTTAGGCTCCCAGTATTAAGAATCCGGCGTGCAGCCATTCAACGCTCACTCATTAGTTTCTCTGTTCGTTTGCAGGGGTTTCTGAGATCAAAGTACGTCATCAAGGTAACGTTTTATAAATAGACAGAATACAGACATTATGCTATAATACGCTTAGCTAATCGGCTTCATAATCATTCAGCCACTCGATTTTCTAGCTTTTCACACTTTAAATGAAGTATTTCTTGTTTGTTTATGCGCAATGTCATGAATTCCAACTCTAAAAAGCTATTTGATAATAAACTTTTTGTTTTACGAGTTATAATTTTGTTGTAATCGTTGTAAAATTTCTGGTACTCATGAACAGCTGTTCACTTTAGGTATTGTTGACTAAATAATTAAAATTCATTAGTGTCTTCAATTTTTCATTGTTATAAATGGTGATGTCTTTGAGCGCTAACCGAAGACCGATCACTTACTTGCCGTGATACTTTTCTGCACTTTGTTAACTCGTCACTTCACATTTCACGTTAGGGTGAGCAAAGCAGTACTGCTCTATTTCCGATCTACAATATTCCCGTCAGAAGTAAGTAGACAATTTCTCAGTTTTTCGCACCATCCCTCCAACCATCATTGGACACTTATCAAAGAAAAGCAGCTTCAGACTTCTGATGCCGAGAACACATGCGCCCTCTCGTTTCAGCTAAATACAACGTTGACGACGTAAGTCGCGTTTGGTCTTCTTTTTAATAGCTACAAAGCTTATCTCAATATTGACCACGGAAAACTCCCCAATAACGTTGCAATATTACTTATGCTTTGCATCAATTTTTCTTCTCCCTGAAGGTCAACCGGAAGGTGCTTGGTGAGTGAAATTTAAGAAATGTGTCTGTTTTGAAACGACTCTCATCTGTAACCAAAGAAATCTCTTCTGTTTGTGATACTAAAAAGTGTACTTGTATACTTGTGACAAGATAATATGGCGCCACGCTGTAACAATACGTGTGGATGTGCGGCGGAATCGTGTCTACTAACGCCAGACAGCCGGTCGGCTGTCTAGACAGGCTTGTCGTCGCACGAAAGTATCGTTTAAGCTGTACGTCGATGAAATGACGGAGTTTTTCTTAGCCGATGCTTGGAGGGTAGCAAAGTGGGGGAACGCAGAGGCGGAGACCCATCTCTGAGGAAAGGGCAGTTGATTGATTGATATGGGGGGTTGAACGTACCAAAACTACCATATGATTATGAGAGACGCCGTAGTGGAGGGCTTCGAAAATTTCGACCACCTGGGATTCGTTAACGTGCACCCAAATCTGAGCACACAGGCCTATACAACATTTCCGCCTCCATCGGAAATGCAGCTGCAGCAGCCGGGATAAGAGCCGGGATAATCATCCTTTTTCTTTTTCAGATTACCTAAGCACACTCGCCCAACTCAGGGTAAGAAAGCTTTATTTGGAATCTCATTTCTGGAATATTTTTTTTGTGTATGTAGTGAACACACTAAACTTAATCTGGGTTAGTCGTAATCGTTAAATTGAATCGCCCTAGTAGCGTCATAGAACGATATTTACTCAGTGCGGAATATTAACAAACGTTTTCGTGCCGAAATTCCGGATTGCAGAATAAAATTAGCTAACTAATTTATCGTGCAACGCCGCTGCCCGCATATTTCACTACCTAGGCAGAGTAAAGCTTTACCCTGTTTAAATTAGCACAGACGTTTTATATTACCATCTACCACAAGCAATAAGCTTCACTAGGACAGTCCGTTGTGTTAGTCAGTTTGACTCCGTTAAATAACCTTTGCGCGAGATAATAATGCTTACACACCGAGAAAGAAAACACGACAGACGGGCTCGTATGAAGCACCGCGTTCAAAGTAGAGACATCAAAAGATGTTGGCCGACGGATTCACTAGAGAACTTATAATGTACCAACCCGCTGAACATACCTTCGTCAGCTTTGTCGAAAACGCCTAATTGACCCTAGCACACTGATGCCTCAGTAGGGCTTAAATATAATGGAAACACTCAGGGATGCACTCAGGGATGACAAGGAAGACGAAGAAGCGTGTTTTGAATAGGAGCTACTCCGGCGTATTTCAGTTGTAATTTAAGTCTGTTGATCAGTTTTCGCTGCTCCCTTGGAGGGGATGGATGTAGACCACCCCAGGCGCCTGCCGGCACCAGTGGCGTCAGCGGCGGCCGCCTCCAGGAAGCGGATGGGACAAGCGAGTGACAGCGACAGTGAAGATACTCATGCTTACTATCTCAGCAGTGAGGACTTCTCAGATGACGCTTTCAAACCTGTGCTGAGCCGTAAAGCGAAGAGGAGGAACATGAGGACATCCTCATCCTCAACCATTCAAACTGTAAGTGAAGCGCCAAAATCGAACACCTATACCATCCTGTTTCTGCCTGCACTTCCTACCGTCAGCATGAAACGCCTTAACAGACAGTCTGTGTCGAGGTCTCTGGAAACGCTCGTGCCAAAGGAGATCACGGACATAAGAGTGAACGCCAGAAAGAATATACTAACTGTGGACGTTTTGCGCGCAAGTGCGTTGGGCGTTCTGCGCAGTGTAACTCACTTGGACGGCAACCAGGTGCGCTCTCATGTTCCCTTGGGGTGTGATGTAGTAAGCGGCGTGATCTACGACATAGATGTGGCTATTTCCAATAATGACTTACAATTACTTGTCAAGTCAACAACTGATACTCCAATTGTTGATGTCACACGGCTAGGCAAGTCTCGCTGTGTGAAGATTGCGTTTAAGAGCACATCACTCCCCTCTCATGTGAAGGTGGGGTACTTCAGACATGCTGTGCGGCCTTTCATTCCAAAGCCTTTCCAGTGCCGTAAATGCATGAAACTTGGACATGTGAGCAGCGTCTGCGAGAATTCGGTGGTATGCCACCGCTGCGCCGAGCACCATGAAGCGGATAAGTGCGTCGCAACTGTCAAGAAATGCTCTAATTGCAATGGATCCCATGAAGCCACATCGAAGGACTGCCCGCGGATTCAGAAGGAAATCGCCATCTTGAAGGAGATGGTGCGCGATCACTCATCTCGTCGAGAAGCCGCAGCAAAAGTCAGAAGGCGTCGTTCACGTCGACGTCGGTCTTCGAGGACGCCCGCTACCTCCTCGACACGTTTGCCAGATCCCTCATCAGTACCGCCTCCTTTCCCTCCCAGACCACATGCCATGGGAAAGGCTATAAAGGACAAAGCCAGTGAGCATACCCTAACTGCGACAGAGTGGCCTGCACTTCAAAGGGAAGCAGCGTCAAGCGAACCGAAGGAGTTTCATGACGGCTAGTCCGCGATCCCGGTTCGAGATCTTTCCAACCAAGACAAGCAAGTGACTGCAATCGTGCAATCATTAATTGCCACGATTCGCACGCTACTGAGCAGCATACAATCTCCGTCTGCTAAGAGTGCACTGCAAATACTGGATGCACTGAATCCAGTTCTTGCTAACTTCGTATAAGCACAATGGCTTAACAAAATTTTATCTTCCGCACTGAAGTTAAAAGTGCGTCAATTTTTCAGTGGAATGCCAGAGGCATGAAGTCTCGTATCTCGGACTTTCGCCCATTTGTTCGGGCCAATCAATTTCCTATACTTGTCATATGTGAACCGAACGTATCAACGCCTTATAGATTGTCCGGTTATGAAGCTTTTTGTTCAGCCGCTTGCGAAGAACGAAGCAAAGTAATTGTTTACATTCGCACAGACTTGACTTATCTTACGCACCCCATAAGTTCAAATGACGACAATCACTACTTGTGTCTTTTGTGAAGAAGAATGCAGTTTCGTTCACGCTTATTGGTGGATATATATCTCCGTCATCGCGATTTGACTGCGACAGATTAAAAGACATCCTAATGAGGACCGATTGGCCATGGATCATCACCGGTGACTTCAACGCCCATCACATGCTTTGGGGGAGCACTAGGATGAATGACAGGGGCCGGAACATTGTTACATTCGCTTCCGATTACGACCTTTCCATCATGAACGATGGTACCCCCACATATCTGCGCGGTCTGACGTATGGCAGTTGCCTTGACCTCACATTGGTGTCACGGTGCTTCTCTCACAAAGTTAAGTGGTTTTGCGATAATGAGACTCATGGGAGTGATCACATACCCACCTACGTGATCATAAAAAATTTCTATTCCGGTGTTGCAATTGGCACTGACTGGTCGATGTTTACATCGCGTGTTGAGAACGCTTGCCAAGAAGGCCTCGCCCGCAGCCTGGAAAATACCATAGCGGAAGCTATGCAAGCGTCCAAATGTAAATTACCATTTTCGTCTAAAATAACACAGTTTGACATCAAACTGGAGAAATTACGAGCTATACGAAGGCGTGCTGAACGACGATGCATACGCACAAGATCAATTTACGATCTGAGGGAAGCAAGGCGGCTCCAGAAAAAGATTCAGCGACGCATTTACAAGCTGGAGAGCGAACGCTGGAAAGCATTCTGTGAATCTCTAGACCCTCATAAACCGCTGTCATATATCTGGAGAACAGTTCGTGGTCTTCGCTCCTCTCCGCAACAACGGCACCCTTTTAAAGCTTTGGCACTCCATCATGGAAAAACGGACCTCGAGGTGGCTGAAGAATTTTGCACGAGAGTTGCCGGGAATAGTAGGAACGAGAGCATCGACGCCGTGATCGTTCCTGAGACGCGATCACCAGAAATGGACATTTCATTCACCATTAAAGAACTGGAAGGTGCTTTAGTCGCTTCTAAGCGCATGTCATCGCCAGGTCCTGATGGTATTACTTATAGTGCGTTGGGACACCTTGGACAAAAAGCCAGAAAATAACTTTTAACATGCTTCAACAACTCCTTGCTCAGTGGCAGTGTTCCCCGAGAATGGAAAATAAGTCGATTAATACCACTTTTGAAATCGGGAAAATCACCATTGGACTTGACAGCGTATCGCCCTATTGCCCTCGCAAGCTGCCTCGGAAAAGCGATGGAAAGAATGGTTCTATTTCGTCTCGAGTGGTACTTGGAACGATACACCAAATACCCTTCTTGCATGGCAGGCTTTCGTCGGGGCCGCTCCTCCATCGACTGTGTCCTTGACTTATTGACATTTGTTCAAGAAGAAAAAAGTCGCAAGTGCATATCAGTGGCACTATTTCTTGACGTGAAGGGTGCATATGATAATGTAGCTCACGATGCCATCCTCACTTCTCTCGCAGCAATGGGCATTGGTGGACGAATGTTTCAATGAATAAAAGATTATATAACTGGCAGGGGTTTCTCTGTACAAACATATGAGGGTACAACTGCTCAACATTACACCTACTGCGGAGTACCTCATGGAGGTGTTTTAAGCCCCACACTGTTCAATGTTGCCCTCATTGGTCTGGTGAAGGTTCTGCCAAAGTCGGTGTGCCTATCCATATACGCCGATGATATTTGCCTCTGGAGTGCTGCAGTTACTAGCCCTCAGGTGCGTGCACGAATACAGCGGGCAGCAACCCTCACAACAGCCTACCTTCAGAAACAAGGCCTAAATATATCAACTGTGAAGTGCGCGTTCATGGCGTTTACACGCAAACCAATGACGCCATACCCTGTTTACATCAATGGGCAGAGTGTCAAATATGCACGGGCGCATCGTTTCTTGGCCATAATAATCGACAGAAGTCTTTCGTGGAGCCCACATTGTGCGTACTTGAAGAAGAGACTGCTATCTATTGTGCATATCATGAAATTCTTGTGCGGGAAAGCATGGGGAACTTCTGTGGCCTCCATGCTACAGCTGTACAGGGCCCTATTTCTGGGTCTATTGCACTACAGCTTGCCGGTACTGACTAACACTTGCAAATCGAATACTCATTCATTGGAGAGTTTGCAGTGTCACGCACTGCGTATCTGCCTAGGACTGCCCCGATGCGCTTCTACTTATGCCACAATCATGCTTGCCAAAGACCATCCGGTCAGGACATATAGAGTTGTGGATTACCTCAGAGCACACATTCGACATGCTAGCCGTGTTCCCGACCACCACTTGGCCCTTCTACCTTCCGGAAGACCACGTGCTACGTTTTCAGACGTCATAGCCAAGCACCTGCACCTAAACAGCATTCCATCAGGATATACGCCAGCTGCGAGAATGACATGTCCTTTGTGGTGCCTTGACCAGCCGCAAGTACGTCTAGAAATTCCGGGAATCAAAAAGAAAAGCAATCACTCCAGAGTAGCATTGAAGCAAGCAACACTGCTATTATTACATGAGTTGTACTTAGACCGAACGCAGATATACACTGATGGGTCCGTCTCGTCCAGCAGCTCATCAGGTGCCGCTGTAATTTTTGCTGCAGAAAAGACAATCAAGTTTAAGTTGTCGCATATGAATACATCCACGGCATCAGAGCTTGCTGCTATAAGGGCTGCTTTACAATATCTCGTTCAAGAACGTCCACGAAAATGGCTCATATTCTGTGATTCGAAGACAGCGCTTCAGAGTTTTCAGTCTGCCATGCGTAGGAGGAGTCATGACCGATTGGTACAAGAAATAAGACATTGCCATCATGAAGCTCTAGCACGAGGGCATGATATTATATATCAATGGCTGCCTGGACATATCGGTATTACCGGAAATCAATTAGCCGATGATGCAGCCCACTCAGCCCATGAAGAAACCCGTGTAGTCCCGATTCTTCTATCAAGGAATGATGCAGCAAGACAACTTTACCTGCTGGCTCGAGATCTCACACGCACGTTCTGGTCGTCTACCAGCTTCCAAAGGTGTCAATTTTATGAACTGGATCCTTCGCTCAAGCTAAAGCTACCATCACAACTTTCCCGCTCCGATGCGACACTGTTATGCCGCATCTGGTTGGGTGTTGCATTTACAAATGTGTACTCCTTTCGCATTGGTATGGCAGACACTCCTACATGCGACTACTGCGGAGCTGAAGAGACCATTGAACACGTCCTGTGCAGCTGCGCTTGCTACGACACACAGCGATGCCAGCTCCGGATGGTTTTGAATCAACTTGACCCTGGACCATTTTGTGTGCAGAAGATACTAGGACCTCTGGCATCTGCCTCAGTTGCGCAGAAAGCAACTAAAACACTGCTACTTTACCTAAAGTCAACAAACCTGAGCGACCGCCTGTAGACTGTGTGTGCTCCCCGAGTGTGCTCGTGATTGTGTGTACCTTCTCATCTTTCTGCAACCTCTTTTCTCCCCTTTATCCCTTCCCCAGTGCAGGGTAGCAAACCAGATGTGCGTCTGGTTAACCTCCCTGCCTTTCCTTGCATCTTTATCTCTCTCTCAGGGATGACCCCCATGTACCTATTTATTGAAATATCTCTATTTGTCAATTTTATAATCCAAAGAGACGAAAATCATGGTTTGAGATAACATGCCGTACGGCTGTACATCCCCGAGAAAGATCACCGGGTAAAAATAAAAACAAAAGTGATAGAATGGAGGCGCTTAAATACCTTTTGATGGGCTAAAAAAACAAGTCGTTTGTTCTTATAGCGCAGATTTCACAAAACTATTGGGATGTGAATGTCATTCACTATCAATCTAGTGAATGCCTTATCACGTTGACTGGAACCATACGTAGTGGGTACACGAACAATGGAAATGGAAAATACATTTGTATAGAGAATAGGTTCTGCTCGTTCCTCTAGACATTGCCCACCGAAAAAAGGAAGTCACTATATAATTGGGCCGTAGTGACAGTTGCCACGAATAGAGACAAGTTTAGCAGAGCAATTGACGTCCATATCTGCCAGGACGACCCCCCCCCCCCCTAGAAAAACAAATTATCGCTGTCATCTGAAAACGCAACTGCCATGACAGCTGTGCTAAGCTGGCTAACAGACTTCATAATTCTGTAAGATCATATTAAAGAGTATATCCACGCCACAAAGTAGCGATGTGATTGAGAGAACCACCTTCTCGACATCAATTCAAAGACGTAATTGAATACGCAGCAATTAATCATTTGAAAAACGTAGCAGTTAAGCACTTTGTAAACCATGGAGCTTACCTGAGAGTGTGTGCTTGTAAAAACCACATCCTCATGTCTACCATCTTCAGGCCCAGCGTGTTGCGCCGAGTGCGGTGGTGGACACTTTCGACAAAGGTATGTGAAATCCAAACAGCTATGCATGTTCTGGGGCAAAACGCAGTACACCACGAGGCTTAACAAAGGTTGCGTTCTGTTGATGCGTCATGTTTACTTCGTATGAAGTATGAACTTACCGAGATTTCAGGCGCATAACCTCATTGCGCCGAACAAAATGATCCCTCAAGGACGTTTCACATACCCCGTAGTGAACATGCACGACACGTGACATTTGACCAGAGCTCTTTACTTTCTGAGGAGTAGATGCTGTCAGTATGCAGAGCTGTACGGCTAATCGTCATGACTTCACAATACGACCTTGTGTGCTCACGCGTTGCCAACAATTATAACAGCAACAAGCAGTGGCTACAAAAGTGGGCTTCTTCAAGCCCGCTTTTAGAATGCGTGGCCAAAGTTATTTGGTTCTCCATTCCAAGCTCCAAATTTTTGTGTTGTGCCAGTTATCCTTAACGAGTGCCTTGAAGCTCTGTAATGTTAACCCAAAGTTCGATTTCTTATTGTTCGACCGTGATTTGTATCAAAGTCTTTTTTTTTCTTTTTTCACCTGAAAAACGAACATTTTAATCATGGACCATGAAACATTTTTAGCTACCCAATTTGAAGTCTCTTGAATGCATGCTGCAATTCGTCGACCGGACTAGAGAGAATCCACCTATTTGAGCTCATGTTTAGGACTCAATTAGTTTATTTTTTGTCGAAGTAAATAATGACAAGAAAAAAAAAGGTCGCAGATAGACAAGCTTTCCTGACCTGCAATTGTACGCATATGCTGCTCAATGCATAGGAAAGGAAACTACAAATATGTCGCATATTTTGGAATCGGATAAATACAAAGCCATCCTGAGGCTGGTACTTTATAACTATATGCAACCAGACGTGGTGCGTCTACATTTGTTTTCATTTTATGTATAACGGGTAACACAAAGAAACGCTTATGTATCACAAGAGTCACAACTTGAAGGTCATACAATTAGCTTTTATGTTTGTGCGCTTGAGACGTCGTGCTGAAGCACTCCCCTCCACTACAACTTGCTTAGGTGGATGCACACTGCGATATGTCGGTGATTTTAACTCTTTTTTTTTCCGAAACAAGATCTATTTTGAAAGGTATAGATGAGGGCAGAAACAACAAGTACGTATAATATCGGTAGTGTCACAGTTAGGACATGATAATTAAGTTTAATGCTTTTATATCCCCTCTTAAACCCACTCACAAAGTTCAGTGTGGGTGGCCAAGAATGTGCTCATATGTAGTGGCCGGAGATGGGTGGCAGGCCTAGCCCCAAAAAATTGAGTATGAAAAAAAGTATTTGTTTATGATTCGATATTCCGTTAAGACTTCTTTGTGAATTATAGATGCCTTTGGAGCAACACTACGCATGTAATAAAGGAAGATGGGTGACAATTAGAAAGCGGTATAAGATACATCAAAGCTGAATTTGAAAGGTCCTGTATCTTGTTTATTGAAGTTAGGGTGCTTTTTGCGGTCAAAGTGGTGCGATACTCGCTTGCTATGGAAATGTTATACCTGTCACTTTTTCAGGCACTACGTTCTTTTTTTTATTATGTGAAAAGGAAAAGCTTCATTGGAACGTTTTGTGTTGTTTTCAGTATACGCCGAAGCTATGGACAGCATTATGGTGAGGCCCTAGGTTATTTTAATACCTATACCTCGTCCTGCGATTTCTGACCCCTGTGTCTACACTTTTCTTAGTTCGTCTAATTGCACCCCCCCACCTCCGCCATCCAAACTTCTAAACCTACTAAAAGGATCCCACACCCACATTCGATGACGTGAGTTCTAAATTAAAATACGTGCTTGCTTGATCTGCGTACCCGAAGATGAACGCAAAAAGCTTATTCCTAAAATTGCCACAGAAAAAAAGATTGCGTGGCTTAACCCTTCGCAAAGCACTACCTTCAAGCAAATATTTGTTGCTTACAGTAAGTGAAACAACATTTAAGATTACTTAAGAAAATGTTTGACACCATCTTCAAGAATGTCGGCAGAATAGATTTCGAGAAAAAGAAGTACATATATGTACCACTGCTTCATAGCGCGGTCCAAAAGGTGGTACATATTTTTATCTGTCTTCAGCATGTACCAAACGAAAAAAAAAATCCTGAACAGTCGCGTTATTTATCAATTAATTGCGGCTCTTTAACTTCGGAATTGTTACAAGCATTCAATGCTCAACAAAACTTGGTACTTCTGGCGCTGATAGCTACTGTGCATTTATGCCGAGGACGTGCGATGACGACCTGCCACAGGTCATCATCAGCCAACGCTATTTCGCAATTACAGTAATCAGACGCACCTCAAATGGACCGCGACGAAAGCTGTGCTTCAATAAAAATGGAAATGATGCACATATGCGCAACTCTACCAGTACAATATCTGCCATATTAGGGCTAACACCATCAGCCGAAATCAAGAACTGAAATTTTTCATTGAACAAAAAAAATGAATAGTAAATGCAGTAAAAATCTTGGTGTTAAAAGTGAATCCCTATGTTCTGTTCACTAAACAAGTAAAATGGAACTCTTCATAAATGTTCAAGCGATGCATTTTTTCAAGACGTTCATTTAGGGCACTTTGGCGGATAGAGAGCAGTAATCAAAACACATGACAAATCACACCATATCCACAGAGTGTATGATGAACGAGGCAAAGCGTCCATCCGCCCGTCCATCCACCCGTCCCTCCGTCTATCTGTCCATCCATGCGCCCGTCCCTCCATTCATCCATCAATCCATCCATCCATCCATCCATCCATCCATCCATCCATCCATCCATCCATCCATCCATCCATCCATCCATCCGTCCGTCCGTCCGTCCGTCCGTCCGTCCGCCCGCCCGCCCGCCCGCCCGTTCGTCTGTCTGTCTGTCTGTCTGTCTGTCTGTCTGTCTGTGGATAGGACATGCTGGAGGCGTCGTAGGGACGCAGGACTGCCCTAGGCCATAAGGAGCTTCGCCCCTACGCCCAAACCCGAGGAGAAGCGCAAAAGCAGCTCCGTCGAGCCCTGCACTGTTTTCAGGGAACCAACTTCCAGCTGGCTGATGATTTGTGTGCTAGATACTTATGTCGCGCCACGGATCCCAACAGGAACGCATATGAATACGCAGGTAGAGAAAACAGTCAGCTCGATGCCCCTTTTGAAATGTGCGATCTGAAAGCAGCACTGAAAAAAAATGCGCAGGGGCACTGCCCCGGGCCGAGACCTGATCACGGTAAAACTGTTAGCAAATCTGTCAGACGATTCTTATCGGCATCTATTGCAATACAATAACGCGATCTGGGATGGCCAACCACTGCCAACTGAATGGAAAACAGCAGTTGTCACATTCATCCCCAAACCAGGCAAGCAAATCAGCATGGACAACCTCGGACCTATATCATTAACTTCATGTGCCGGCAAATTGATGGAAACAATGGTTAGAGACCGTCTCGCCACGTAGCTCGAGAGCAAGGGGCATTTCGCAGATTCCATGTTTGGCTTTAGGCCCCACCTGTCTGCGCAAGATATCCTCTTGCAACTAAAACGAGACATTATCCAACCCATTCCCTCGACGCACAACGACAGAGCAATCATTGCACTCGACCTTAAAGGCGCATTCGACAACGTTAAACATGAAAACATCCTGAAGAACTTGAGTAGTGTCCATTGCGGCAAGAAAGTATTTGCCTACATCAGAGACTTCCTCTCTGAAAGACTGGCGTTCATTCGCATAGATAACGAGGAACATGGACCATTCAAAATGGGGACGTGGGGAACCCCGCAAGGAGCTGTCCTGTCTCCGCTGCTATTCAACATTGCCATGATGAAGCTCCCGCAAGCATTGGCAGTAGTGGAAGGAATTTATCATGCAATATACGCCGATATAACAATCTGGACGAATCGGGTCAGTTTAGGAGAAATTGAAGACCGCCTGCAGCAGGCCGCCTCCATTGTGGAGGACTATGCGGCCCAGTGTGGGTTGCAGTGCCCTCCAACCAAATCTGAATTCCTGCATATCAGAGAAAACATTAAAGATAGGACGACCCTGAACTTGATGGTATCAAGATCAACAATACGAGAGGTTTCAGAACTACGAATCCTTGACGTTCTGATTCACAACAGAACAAAAAACAGCACCACGCTAGACAAGCTACGGAAAATTGGAGAACAGGTAGGGCACATAATCCGCCGAGTGTCAAACAAGCGCGGGGGGCTACGAGGAAGGGACGCGATTCGGCTCGCCAATGCTTTTGTAACTAGCAGGATTCTATATTCAATACCGTACATACGAATGACTAAACACGAAGAGAACAGAGTCGATGCTATTCTTAGGAAAGTAATTAAGCGCGCACTTGATTTACCCATCAGTACTTCAAATCAGAAACTCTCTGCATTGGGAGTCTTTAACTCTATACAAGAGCTCCGAGAAGCCCACCTCACAAATCAATATACGCGTCTTACGCAGACGCCCCCGGGCGGCGCCTACTGGACCGGTTCTTGATCCGGCACGAATGCGAAATCGAAAACGCGGAGCGTATCACTGAACTTTGGCGAACAAAACTCTGGGTGTCCCCGCTTCCCCGCAATATGACCAGGGAGGCGCACCAAGGTAGAAGGCAAGCGCGCGCTGAGGCACTTGAACAACGGCTTGGCTCCCGTAATGGGGTCTATTACGTCGATGTGGCCGGGCCGTCACCTTGCGGATACTACACGGCGGCGGTAATACATCGAGGAACGCAGGTGGACGGCCTCACTTTCAAAGCCACAAGCTCAAGTAAGGCGGAGGAGGTGGCCATTGCACTGGCAGTATCCCATACAAACTCAAAAAAATAGTTACAGACTCTCGAAGAGCCTGCGAGAGCTATCTTGCAGGATAAATCTCTTCATCCCTACTGAAACGTTCCGCATATACGGATCCGTACATACGCAATTATTGGACTACGGAAAGCCGCATCATGCGGAAAGATGCGAACATCGGCAGCTTACGGAAAGCGCCATATCATGCGAAAAGATGCGGACATCCGCAGCCTACGGAAAGCGCCATATCGCGCAGAAAGTTGCGGACATCCGCAGCTTACGGAAAGTGCCATATCATGCTAAATTACCCGATAAGCAGCTTACGGAAATTAGCATAATGCAGAAACTATGCAGCTATCTGCTGCATCTTGCAAAGATCAAATGGACATCCTAGATCTCGAGTAAAAGCAATTGGCCATTCACGTTGTTTGCAAAAGCAAATACTGTGTAGAAATATATATGAATATTTCATTCTTAATATGTTGCATGAAGGTGAAATATGTTTGCTATCTGAAACAGCCTTGATGAGTAAACAAAGGCTTGAAAAAAACAAATGTGTTAAGAAGCTACTTTATGAGGGATTGAATCATCGGCATCTTTCTAATTGTCGTGATGCGGAAGCAAAATTACCTTTCAAATAGAATACATTACAAAACTACTAAATTAACATGCTAGCGATCATAAATGGTGGTTACATTGCAACACATTAATGCAGTGTTCTATGCAAGACCTAAAGAGCTTATAAAGTTATTATTATCAATAGAGAAGCATTATTATACACACCAGCCCTGCTACAATCAATATATTTTTTTATTTGTCTGTATGCTCCAGCTGAGAATGGTGACATTGCAGCGTTGATGGTACACAAATGAGGTGACTACACCGTAATTTCACGAGCTCCACCTAAGCCACAGGATGGTGGCACAAAACACAATGTAACAGCAATTTTAGAACGAAATGTTTAAACATAAATAATAATCATAGCACTGTGAAAGTGTGGCGCTGTGTTTGTATCATGAACGCCTTGTGGAGATCGGCGAAATGCTGCTTGAGGCTCCGGCACCACTGTAAATTTGAAAGGTCACTGCCATAGAACTTGTGTGTCCTTCATAAGCACCTGGAAATGAAAATAATTGGCACAAATAATGTCAGAGACACATGTTAGCACATTAGTTCACATACACAAGAAATATAACACACAGAATGAAACTGAAAATGTAAGGCGCACAATCCTTCATGTTATGCATATGTGAATAATAGAAGGAATGAGTGTATAAATTAGTTCTGCCACATCAAAAAAAAAAACAACATGCTTATCACAGTGAAAATAACTAGGTTGTCACGCTTTTCAATAGTAGAGATAATCAATTAAATGTCCTTATGAAATTATGATTTAAATGCTTCCTGCACAGTAAAACTTTAGAAACTGCAAGTGAAAGCTCTCAATGTACATTTAATAGTGTGTGCATGTATATCTGCTGCCTTTATACTATACAGTTTGTGCACAAAATTGGCATCTTGAACAATTTTGAGAGTTAAACCTATGTAACTTATGAAGGTTAAAATCACCATGAAAGCAAGCAGGACAAGGCAGGTGCCATTAAATATCTGTGCAAGCCAGATAACTATAACCGAACTGCACACATATAGGGGAGCAAGAGTACCAAAAATTCGGCTGCTGACCCACAGGTCGCGGTATCAAATCCCGGCTCCATTTCCGATGGAGGCAGAAATGCTGTAGGCACGTGTGCTGATTTGGGTGTACGTTAAAGAACCCCAAGTGGTCGAAGTTTCCAGTGCCCTCCACTACGGCCTCTCTCATAATCATATCGTGGTTTTCGGACAAGAAACCCCACATATAAATCAAGAATAACAGAAATAAACTGCCAACAGAAAAGTTGGGTGCATGTGCTATCTGTAAGTGCTTACACCTTACTACATACAGCATGCTCATTCCATTTTAAATACCAATTTTGAAAATAACTGCTCTATTAGGAATATAAAAGGTAAGGTAGAACTGAACGACCCTACAAAAAGTGACCCTATTATGACAACACGTTTTCTTATAACAAAATTGACTAAGACTCTGAAATATCATTATGCAAGAAAACATCTTCAAAAGAACAATCATGTTTGAAGTCATATATTTTTAATATGGCTACTATGACTATAACCAAGAAATCGACCTCAACATGGCTAATGTCAGTTTTTAAGGCCTCTGTTCACTAGACAACGAAATATACCACAAAAAGCACAGCGTTCAGGCAGAGCACCACACAAAAAAAGAAAGCAGTCCTTTTTGTTGTTATCTACAATGCCTTTAAAATGGTATTTTTACCTCTACTTTCCACTTTTTATCGAAGTAACTGGTGTGAAACAAGTTAGCTCAAAATGCACTGTGCCTCCAAAACCTGTTGGTTGAATCTGAATTTTTTAAAAATGGTGAAGCTTGCACTAAATTAGGCTCCACAAGCCTTGGAACAGCGAGACTGCACGACTCTTAGGACTACTTTGGTTACTTGTGTTTTGTTTCTGGGCCTAAGCATAAAGACAAGGGCTTAACTGAATTGCTGCTAACAAACAAATGCTTTCGAAATTGCCGGAGCGTCAAAGGATGCTCAGACATTTGTTGTTTTTCGCACTGGGCTATTCTACACCAAACATACAAACCATACTGCCTGGCGACCATCACAGATGTATAGTTTAAAAAATTGATGGTAATTTACTCTTCTGAAAATAGCTATTTGCAGAAATGTTTTGAAGAGGAAAAAGTAGTGGTCACGTGGGTACCATCAGAATTTCGCAGAATGTCGTGCGGGTGTTATTTGTGAGAAAAATTTTGAAGTACCGCTTTTTCTTGCCATATCAAATTTGATCTACATATTAAGTAAAGGTGCTTCTTAAAGTATTTGAAGCCGAGTAACATTAGTGCAATTTTTCGGCTACATAGGCTTTGAAGAATTCAGCCAAACTGTTTATCGTTTGCATTTCTTGTATGGCAATACTGCACTTTGTATGAATATTTGAGCCACAAATACTCACTGCACAGAAGTTATATTTCACGAAAAAAAAATAATGTTAGGTCCAGATTACAAATATCACTATATAATCGTTTTTGTCCACATTGAGATGCAACTTGAGCTGTGTGTTTGTCTAATTGAATATTACTTTTATGTGTAAGTTGAAAGCAAATAAACAGTTCTTGTTATATGGCAAGTGTTATCATTACAATTTTTGTTTAAATGAGGAAAATGATTTTTGAAGTCTCCTATTGAGGGCCATGGAGAACTTCGGAATGGAAGCTGTCGTATATCAAATGCAGAAAACAGCCATCATAAGAAAACTTCAAAAATTCATTTCTACTTTAAGACAAAGTGTAATCATATAACTTGCCATATAAAGAGAACTGCTTCCTTGCTTTTGATCTGGCAAAAAAATTGCACTAATATTACTGAGCTTCATGCAATACACACAATCACCTTTACTTAATACCTACACCGAATTTGGTGTAAAAGAGGCAGTATTTTTGAAACACTTTTTACTTTTCACAAACAACACCCAGACGACATCCTGGGAAGTCCAGAAGGCACCAACGTGGCCTAATATTTTGTTCTCTGCGATATATTTTAGCATTTTGCTGTTTTCAATACAGTAACCGAGCACAATATTTTTTTTTTAAAACACATTTAGTACGGTTGGCAAAATGGCTGGGATGTTTGATGTGTAATTGCTTCACTGCCAGCATTTATTCTTCCGAAGCTCAAGCTATCACCTCTCTGTTACTGCCTCCCTCACATACAATGCCTGCATAGGAAAGAAAAAGAAAGGCAGGTCTGACAAAGTTTGCAAGGCAAGATATTTTCAAGTTGGATAAATTCATTACCATAAACAGCAGCAAAACAACATTCATTTTGAGTAGTCCAAGACACAAGCTATATACCAGCATACTAAGAGCCAAGCACAAACTTTTCATTTGAACATGTGTGGTGATAGACAGGAAGCACTTATTGCAAGACTGATCAGTCTGTAATTAACTGAATGAAGTACAATGCACTGTTCAATCCAACACCACATAGGCATCTTTGCTATAGCAAAGCCATGTGTCATTGATTCATGCATTAGATGGGACAATGCCAATGTAACAAAAAGGGTGAAAAAAGAAAACAAGGGAAAAAAAAGAAGAAAAGGGGGGATGCAAAGTAGGAGCAGTGTAGCACTACTTTTACTTCATCCCCCTTTTCTTTCTTCGTTTCTCTTCTTTTCTATCATTTATCTTTTTTTGCTTCCCTTACCCCCAACCTCCGACAGGAGAACACTTTGTATCAGCGCAACCTAACTTGAAAAGAAGCAAGGGCTGCACTCTTCTGCGTTATAGGTTTTTTTTTCTTTCAGACAAACATTTCCAACAGGCACACACGCCTACACCAAAAGATGATGTCATTACTGACCTTATTTAAGCTAACACGCCAAGGATGACAAGGTGACTTCTAAAAATTAGGTCCTCCTTTCGCAACATCGGCCAGCCTGTCTGAGGCACTTCCACTGTTCACCCTGATTATTAGATGTTTCCATCTGTCGACTCACATCTTCACTTTGGATAACACTAAGACGCGCTTACATTGATGAATACCCACGAAAGTTTAGTGATGTATCATGTATGAGATTAAGCAACTCTGTTAAAAAATTATTGATAGCTTGCTTCCAGGCTTTTTATACTGTAGCCTAAAACTTCGTAATGTCTTCTATGAACATGAACCAGATTGACAACGTAATGCACAACATGCTTAAGAATACTGCGAGGAACATGATAACGACAAAACGACCGGCCACCCAAATTTTTCGCTGTACATGTTTATAAAATGTTCATGTACACCCAAACGAGGTGCTTATGATACAAGCCGAAAAAACCTACAAGTAGGGCCTTGGAGCCTTCTGGAAGTAGACGTGTTGCATTTTTTCTGTGGAGGACTTTACACCCATAAGTGAGGAACAAAACTCCTATATAATGAAGAATGTTGGCAGCTATCAGTTATAGAACAACCTAATGCAGCTAATCTTCCCCGACACATCTGTACATTTAGAGAGGTGACGTAGCTTCTGTGATTGTGGCAGTAACTCCAACAGGACCAGTGCGAAAATTGGCACTACTTGGCTAGACAAATGTCCAAACATGCCTGCCCGACTCCCTCTAGCAATCCCGGCTGAATCTGACACATGATTTCTTAACTGCTGGCTGGACAAAAACAAAACCACTGAAGCACTCACAATACACAGCGTGAAGTTCCTCTGGAGTGGTCAACTTCGTCTTCTGCGATGAAAGAGCAGCACAGTGTACTGATAAGGCACTCCTTGCAATGGCTTTCAATGCCACACAGTGACCATGATGTTCCTGTCGAAGAGAGCTTCGGGAGCTTGGAGGGTGCTTGCTCTTTTCTGGGGGCTGCTGCTGCTCCTCGTTTTCTGCTCAAGGTCAACCTGCACAAAGTTGTAGACGAGGCTTTAAGAGTTGTATATAATGATATGCAAATTTTCGCTGAACACACATTTCCTCGTGGCACACTGAGCAATTTCTTATAAAACTTCAGGCCTCGCATATGCAAACATTTACAATCGATCCGAAGATGCACTCGACTCTAAAGGAGCAAGTTTGTTATGTAGTGTATATAAAGAAAGGTCATTCAGCACAACCACAACTACAGTTGCACACGAAAACGACATTTTACACGATCCTGTTTATTTACATGGTCCATTTTATTTTATTTACACGGTACATTTTACACGGTCCTGTTTTACACGATCTGGTCTGCATGAACTCTTGAACCGGGCACCATATAGATTGAAAGACACACACAGAGTTTGAGACAAACCTAGTTTCCCGTGGAGCATCTTCTTGCACTATAACAACACATCTCAATTTAGTTAGTTGGTCAGAACGAGGTGAAAAGAGCTCGCACTTGAAAAGCACGGGCAGAAGGAATGACGCCTGCACCCTGTGCTCCCTGTACATTCTCGTTGAGGGTGCAGTTTTCACCTTATCCTTATGCAATTTCGCATTTATAACATTGTTCGCTGCATAATCTTTGTGGCATTAAAGTGTGTGATACCGTCATGTGTATCCCATGTAATTTATAAAAATAGAATACAAGATAGCTTGATTCAAAAATAACAAAGTGCATCCAGTGCCATGTCCTGTAGCCATTCTTTAGGCAAGTGGCAGAATGATTTATTCTTCAAAACATATCTTACTTGTAACCACTACAAGAGCTAACTCGTGCACTGGCAGATTCTGTTTGCCTCTTCAGATTATAAGGTACCTTTGTTACACCAGAAAGTCTTCAAGAAGAATAGAAGTGTTGTAATTGTGAAGAAAGAAAAGTAGAAGGAAAAAAAGATAACCTGCCCTGTACAGGGACCGAGCCTGCGAACTTCGAATAACATGTCCGATGCTCTATCAACTGAGCTACCATGGCGGCTATCCCTCTTCCATTTTGTACGGTATATATGTGCATTTATACATGGAAGAGTAAGTCAGCGCTGCTTGTTACCATTATGGCGAGTGTGGAACACCTTTTTTTTGCCTACTGGCAATTACATTACGATTGCAATTACCTTACGATTACTTCCAATATCCCTATACTTCTTTGGCAGCATTATACATCTGTCAGTTCTCAGAAAATCTGCTAGTCACAGGAGGTGGCAATGGTTCACCCTCCCACCTAAATGCATGTACTTGAACACATGCACAACTGATCAAAAAAAAAACAAGTCACACACCGCTAAGATTACTGAGATTCACTGTTTCAGATTCATGAGTAAAAGAAAGAAGTATAAATTTAAGGGTTTGTTGTCTTTGTTGAACACATTATAATGAGAACTAGTAGAAAATGATGCCAAACAAACTCTAGGAGATGTTATCAAAAGTAACTTTAACAAAATTATGAAAAGAAAAGTGAACAAAAACGTAACTTGGCAACGTTTCTTGACAATTGAATTGACATTACTTTTTATACCATCCCTATATTTTACTGGGTAATGTTGTCGGGTAATTCTCATTATTAGAGTGGTGAGTAGGCTGACAAAGAAAGCATATGGCATTGATACTTCTTTTGAACACCTAATAGTTTGAGGACCTTAAAAGAGCGGAAGCTATTTTGAGTAGACCAGAATATTTAGTTGGAGCGAAAAAAAAAAAAACGTACACACATTTTTACCAGGCTTTTTAACACATTTTGAGACATAAAAGTGTATGCTGCCAGTAATGTTAAGTACCATTACTTTTGTCACACTATGCACTGTAGCAGGTGTAGTTAGAGTGGTGATAGTGAAGGATTAATCAAGCACGCCACCAACTGTGTTCACATCAATGGTCGCGTATTTTAAAAATAAACCTGCTGTATAATAAAAAAAAGTTTAGAGCATTTATGTTTTTATCAAAATCAAGTTAAACCAACTGGGTAAGCAAACCATTTGCATAAAATCAAAAGGCATAAAGTGATTCATGTATTATAACTATGTGAACAATTTCAGCAATGCAGGGCAAAGTTACAACAGTTCTATTAAAAACCCCTCTCATTATAACATGCATGAAAAGCACCACACCAGAATATTTTATAGTGCATGTAATATCGAGACTACTAGACTGTCTATTGACCTTTCAGAAGAAGGGTATCTCCTTCACGTTCAAGGGGCAACCACTTAGCCTTTTCCAGAGCTTTTCTGTGAATATTTCCTGAATTTCAGATATCATTGGGATTGATTTAGAGTGAACAGATTTTGCTTACGCATTGAAACCTAGTTCTGTATGTAACTGCAATTATGGGTGCCAAACCACCTCCAATTAATTTTTAACATTTACCTCATTTTTTAACTGCAGCAGCACAACTAGCTGTGGGTGCCCAAAATGTAGCTAGAAACAATACCTTTACCTCTTTGAGCCTTTCAGAAGTGTTCAGCTTCTCAGTGCTCACCTTACAACATTTTTTTTAAATACGTGTTTGTGTGCCCACTACTCTTGCTCCTTGTACAGTGAGGAGGAGCACATGGCAAGAAGAGACAAGAAAGAAGCATTGCGAAAAAAAGCGAAATAAGCGAGGACCTCTTTTGTATCGTACAATGTGTGTAACATTACTATTGCGACAACATATAGACAAATTATCACGGCTATGCATCCATTGTAGAATCATACACAGCTGCAACACCAGGACTAAATTTAAACCTTGTGTTGGTTTAGTATCCCTTTATAGTGGCAAGCTAATGATATCTGCATTTGTTTGGCACACATTGAGATGCAGCGAAATGTGATATGGTAATCTCATTTAGAATGCACGTCATGTGGCTTCATTGTATATGTGGCCACAAGTAACTCTGGTTGCAAAGCAATATGGCAGAGCCTAAACAGACGTCACCGACCACTCCAATCTGAACTTGCCTTTGCTACTTGCCCATTATCATCCCAGCAAAAAATGAATAATTGAATCTGCTACAGGTATGTGCTAGCTTATGCTAAGGACCAAGTATGAAGGGTGTTTTGTCATTATTGAGATCAGTTATTTGTTCAAGAACACTTGCTGTCAAACACAAATACATTGCTGTCGAAGCATCAAGACTCAAATATAAAGCAAAAAGAAGTGTCTCTTTAAAAATTACAGGCCACAAGGTGCAAGATAAATATTTGATATACTTGGGATGTAAGGCACACACAAGAGGTGCTGCCATATTATACTTTTTCTTGTGTTGAAACCTGCTTGCTTTACTCACCCAACACATCTGTAAAGATGCCGTGAAAACACCAAGGAGCTGATGCAGCAAGGTTGAACACATGTCCAGGAATTCCACCATTCCTAAGCAGCCCTACAGCCTCCACAGTCCTGCAACCATTTGTAAGAAAAATATAGTTCTACCCAAAGTTCTTGGTTTACAGACACACATGCAAGACGCATAACCACTCTATAGGAAGTTTGCATGATAATGTGCTGGGTAGCAAAACGGATGCCAATATCAAGTATGCCGGCCTGCCGCTTCTTTCTTTCCGTTCTTAATTAATCAATCCATGGTTAATAAATGTTCCCCCAATGTGAAGTGTACTGGCAGTCCGGTGAAGAATTGCAATGTATTTCAAACACAGTCCAATTCATGGCAAGTAAGCATCCAATAGCGTTTTGTCAGCTGTTCAAGAAAAGAGCATGAAGTTTAGCTACAACCCATGTTTTTTATAAACACCATTCAATTTGATATAAAAGTTGTGAGCATTATGTGAAGGAACACGGATTAATGTTTAATCAATGATTTCTTATAATGTACTGATATGAATGCAACTAACTGAATATGAAACGATAATTTTTGCTTGAGAATTTAGAGTTATGAACACTATCGCACTTGCCAGCTGCATCTTGTCCAAAACAGCAGCAAGATAGGCTAGTTTCTGTAGGTGAGCAGTAATGAGCAGTGCAAAGTAACAACAAGAAACACCAGTAACAACAGTATGGAGCAAGCACAGACTGCCAACTGTATAATTTATTGCACAAAAGTTCGCCTGAATATCAGTCAGACAACTCGTGCAAATGAAGGTCCAGTTGGGAATGAACAAGTTACGAAATCAACAATGCCTGCTTTCACTAACAGGACCCTCATTCACATGAAGTATGCAGCGATAGGCCCCTACTGAGGTACGTCACAGCATGATGTCACTGGCACATGTAAAAGGTGTGGCTGGAAAAACACTCCCGCTGGTGGCTCAGCCCGGTACAGTCGTGCGGTGTTTGGGGCAAGTTTTAATTTTTCAAAGCTTACACTTCACGTTACAATGTCGACATTAGCTGTAGTATGTGTCAGCAAACATCTAGCTGTGTGGTAAAATATTTGCCACGCTGTCTGTTTATCTTGAAGAAGTGAACACACGTGGTGGCCTGTGCGAGGAACAGTGGCATAGTCTTCAAAAATGTGCACTGTTGATTGCGGCACGTAGTGTGCATTGAAAGGTATTGAGAATATTGGTTCAACTGAGAATATTGTGTGTGGTGTGTGCAGTGTCAATAACAATGTGTCTTGTTTGCGAAGACGTTAGCACTCATGGCAAGGACCGGTAGATGAAAAAACTTGATTCGACATTTTAGTCAAGGTAAATATGCACTTGACGCGACCATCTGCGAGTGGGTACATCTCGATGTTTGCGCTATGTGCAGAAAAAAATTGCATGGTCACCGGGCTAGAAGATACCATTTGCTGAAGCTGCATGTATGAATCGCCCCGACGAGTACGCAAGCCCAATAAAGGTACAACTCGTTTTATCGAAGGCCTCATATGTCTTCATTTAATAAGCAGAGATTCTTGTTTCACATATACTCAGTACCTTTACCGCTCGATATTCATGAAGTGACAATGCAAACAACAAGTTTGTGTGTTAGGTCCTAAGGGAGCAATGTAAATATGCAAATAAGTTGTAGGTGTCAGATGCACCGATGTAACTGCGCAAAAGATTACGTATATATTAGGCTACAGGTTTAGAATCGCATACATCTCAGTGGTCTATCAGGAACGTCACAAACAACTTCCTTGCCAACCAGCCCTTGCACAGAGGGAGGGAATGGCTGGCACGGCGCTCGCAGTGACGTCACACTATTTGCAAACATAGAGAGGTTTCTTACTTAGGCAACATTTTGCACAATATATTTTCTAGATGCACGACTGTACTCGTCCACATTAATCATACTGATGTCTTTTGTTGTTACTTTGTGCTGTGAATTACTAGGCATTTAGTCACCATGATCTTTAAAAGCTAATTTCAGTGTTCTCTCTCATATTGCTGACAATTGTGTTGTTGCATAAATTGGGCAAAAAAGCAACACAGAAAGGCTGTCACAATAAATACACCAACATGGGTATTTTCCTGCAAACAAAAATCGACACTCGTCCTGTCATTACCCGTCTTCCTTCTCTCTTTGCCTTGTTTGTGCTGAAACAGCCAAACACCTGATGAGTTAGATGAGAAATATTAACGCATCAAAACTATAAGTGCTTGCATCAGCAACTACACAACAGCGTGATAACCGCACCCCTGCCACACAGCAGCGAAACATATTTTGAACATGCTGGCAGTGTATTATTTGATAAAAAGCAACTCTGGCAGATTACAAAATCTCACATTGTGCATGCAAGTTTTCTTCAAAGTCAGGCGTACAATGTAGGTGCTGGCCGGTACATTATTAGTTACAAGCTAAAGCGTCTTGCAGGTACATATGCAGATTGTACGAACACCTCTCTCTCTACACTAGGCACACACATTATATCTTTTAACAAGCACACGCCACTGTTTAGGGGCATAATAACGCTCTACCGTGAACGTATGCTAATCAACCCACTTAGGCGGTTGGCTAGGTGAATCGAGCCAAGTTACGAATTGTATCACCCGCGAACGTAAACAAAATGCTGCTTTCCATCAAATGGCACTGCAGGCTTCGTTTAATCAACAACGTAGCAAGCGCCGTGTGCGTCTTCCTCACTACACTGCACATAAGAAAAAATCGATCACCATACACATGCATGTTGCCGCAGTTGTCTCGAATGAGCTCCAGTAAGGCCGCGCCGATGCGCCATGGCTGTGCTAGCGTTAGCGTTGTCAAAGCGAATCGGCAACCGCACTCGCAAAGGCGCGTAAGGTTGCCGTTTCACGACGCCTCGTTCGAGTGCAGCAACACACACTTGCACTGAGTGGCATATTTGGTCTACATAAAAAAGTGTCCCCCTTACCTTTAGTTTCTTTCACACTGTCCTGAGGGAAGCAACCACTGGCGTCAGCCGTCACCTCGGAGTCCTTCGAGCGCCCGCCCAACCCGCCGATTCCTTGGACGACTCGCACTTGATCCACACTCGAACAACCGCGAGAATAGGGCGCAATCTTAGCACATCACACGAACGAGGAACGGCGCTTCCTTGCGTAAATTTAACATTTCGTGCTCTCGTGTGTAGCAGCGCGAACACAGGAGAGAGCTACCCACGGAGACAAAGACAAACAACATGTGGCTTTAGCTGTGAATGGATTTGGCTTGGATATCTGTGTGAGAAAAAAAAAAAAACATCTGTCGCTGCTATAAACTGAAAAAAAAAATGTATGTTATCTGGCAAAATAACTTTAAAAGTGATAAACGGTTATTCAAAAAACAAGTTACAACTTATGAATATTTTCGCAGGTTTTTGTTTTGTTTTTGTTCTAGCAGACGACAGCCTCCTACTGCTTCTACGACAGACGTAGTGCGGTTTCACGTTCGGTGCGTGTCGCCGACGCAAAGCTCTACAGTAGTGATATCAGAGTTATCAATTCTCAATGAATAATAGCATGGCTACAAAGCAGTAACATTTTGACATAGTGCAGTGCGCAATCTTTCAAGGTACGACATTTCTTTGCTCTGAAGCAAATCGAAGCAAGCCGGCCGGCGCAATCAGCTGATGTCGCCGCTACGCGAGGCATGGTCGTGCGCAATAGCGTCGCGCCCCGCGCTCGATTTGTCATCAAGCGATAGAGCTACTAAGTGGAATACAGCTAGATGCAGGGATTAATGGCGTATCACTCTAATTCCCTGTGGTGGCCGACTCAATCTCAAGAGAGCCCCGGGAAACAACCTTCAACTGCTCAAGCTTGTGTGTGGGTGTAAAAATACTTGTTTTCATCCGCGGCGGGGCAGCAATCTATAGTTGAAAGACATGCGAAAAGCATGTGACGTATATACAATCCCAAAACATATGCACACAAGAATAGATAAGATCGCATATCGTACATAAATATGCCAAGACATAGCGTGTAAAGAGCAAATTTATATACTTAATTTAAACCCACGCACTACCTTCAGCGCGAATAGCTTAGCAAGCTAGCGCACTCGGTTCACGTGCACGAGCACAACTAAGTGGCGCAGGTTCGAGTCCCGCCAAGTTTAATTTTTTTTGTTTTTTTTTCAACGTTTTTATTGTACTGCTATCTTTTCTAATGCCTTAGGTTATAAAACAAAATAAAAGCAATATTGCGTTCAAGTACGTATGTGGGACTGTGTTTTTTGCGCAACAGTTATTAGTATTTTTATTTTCATTATTAATTTTTTATTCATTTCATAATATAACAAAATTAAGGACTAAGGGGAACAATGGGTCTGCTTGATTGTGAAGGGACTCGAGAAGTGAGAAAACTCAAACGAAAAAATTTATTTGAGAAAAAACTGAGCATTTCACAGCCGGACCAGTTTCTTCAAGGGTAGGCCCTAGGTATGCGCGAGACTTGCTATATGACTCCTCTCAAGCTGTGGCAGTTGAGGGAAGGCAATATCACCGAGAAGCAGTTCCAAAATATATTTTGGTTAATGTTTTTTGATTCCTCTAAAATAAGGGCTGCACAATTGTGATCGAGCCAAACCAAGAATTGCGGGCACGAAGTCATCAGACAGAAAATAAATAATGTTGATTGTTTGAAAAATTGCCCTTAATAAAAGGAAGAGTTATGGAGTGCTACGTAGCTTAACTCGCAGTAGGAATTTTATATATACATATAGATAGTTTAAAATGGACAATGTTGCACACACAGACATTGGTTAAATTTCTTTGCAGCACAGTTGAAGCATCTATGTAGAACTGAAGCATCAAGAGAAGCTCATGCGTCCTCACTTTATTGCGCTTTACATAGCTTGTATGCGTCCATGCAGCCATGATATGATATATTTTGAAGCATTTGTTTAACCTATAATTTTCTTATTCATTAAAGCTGGCCCATAAGTTGTGTCTTATGTAGCACTACAATTGAAGCGTAATCTGCATGGTGGTCTGAAACGATGCTTTTGAAGATCTCAAAACGACCCAGCTCTATACACGACCATCCGTGCATCAATGATAAGCACCATTATGTGTTTGTACATATCAGTTGTGCTCTCATACTTAATTATTTTTCTGACCACTCCCTCTGCCCCTACCTCGTTTCTGTCGTGAAGCTGTGGCAAGTTGTGTATAGCTGTATCTATATTGTAGGAGCACATATACTATCAATAAAAAATAATTTTTAGGCTACATGCAATTAGTTTTCATAGATTTTCATTTCTTTTGTTGGTGCTCAGGAGATCTAAGCTCATGGTCGATATTGTAAAATGACATTTCTCTTTGCCAATGTTAATGAGAACAGTTTCATTAATATTGACAAGTTCATTCACATTGAATTTAGTTCTCATTATTATTGTTTCTACCAAAAACAAGCCCTTGAAGTTATGCTTTGCTTGCTTAATTTGTTTTCGTGTGACAGCATGCAAGTAAAATGACAGTTATTGTCATTCCTTGTGAATGACACATTTTCCGTGTGACAGACTTTAGCCCCTGGTCATCTGCAGAAGTTGTATTCATTCTGGAAAAGGGCGAACAGTGGTTACTGACAACACAGACTAGCCTGCGTTATTCTTTTGTACTATATATGTCACTGTGCATTCATTTATAACTTTATAGAGCTTGGATTTCCTGCTGAAAATGTGACAACAACTAGTACAGTTTCCACATTTTTGCAACAATCCACATTCCTTTCATACACTATTGCACATTTTCGTAAGCACCTTACAAAATTTGTATATTTCCGTAAGACCTTACATTCTGTATTTTCCTTATGAAAGCTTCTGTACACTCAATACACTTTCCTTATCCTCCCATATCTTCCATAATGAACTCTCCGTATGCTTCATAAGTCTCCTTATCTTTCCATATTTTCCATAAAACTCCCTCCATCCACGCCATAAAACTTCCTTATCCTTCCATATACTCCAAAAAAAGCATTCCATATATGCCATACATTTTCCTTATCTTTCTGTATACTCCATAAAAAGCTTTCCGTATACGCCATACAATTTCCTTATCCTTCCATATACTCCATAAGAAGCTTTCCCTAAATGCCATACAACTTCCGTATATTTCCATAAAACTCCATTAGTTTTCCGTATGTAGCATAAGGAAATGTTACGGAGTCCATATATTTTCCGCAAGATTTCATACGGAACTTTTCAGTAGGGATTGGCTAATAGACTTTTAAAATTCAGCATCAGGAACCGCGATCCTACCCCAAAACGTCTTATATGGACTCCGGGACATCAGGGTCTACAGGGTAACGAGGCTACACATGCAGCGGCCCGCGTGCTTACTTCCCAGGAAACTCCCCGTTCCCCTGATAGACCTGAACGTCCCACACCTTTAACACGGTTTCGAGAAATCAAAGAATACTACATTGAGCAACGCCGCTTGTATCCCGCACCAGCGAAGGGACTCTCGAAAACGGAGGATCGCATCCTGCGGTGCCTATAGACAAATACGCTGCTCTGTCCAGCCATACTAAAATATTATGACCCTAAAATAAGTGGGCAGTGCCAGTACTGTGGGGAAGTGGCCAACACTTACCATATGGTCTGGGCCTACCAAATGAACCCAAAATTAGCCCCCTTTCGCAACCCCACCCAAGAGGACTGGGAGACGACCCTACTCAACAGCTCCACACTAGAGGAACAGCGAACTCTAGTGCAGCGGGCTCGGGTGGCGGCCTCGACTAATGACGTCCCGGACTAGGGATGTCAACCAGCCCGGTGGGGATAAAGGCTATCTGGCACAGCCAGCATCAATAAAGATTTTTTCCTCCTCCCTCGCCCCTACAATCCAATTAGCTCTCCACGCCGTATGCCATAGCGAAGTAAAAAGCTAAAATAACCTCCTATACCTTGGTAGATGGTAACACCAAAGAGAGCTCCGCCAAGCGTGGCCATTTTCTTATTGAGAGTGCTTGACACGTGGGGAAAATGTGGTACACATTTGTACCAGTACCCCTCTGTGTGGTGACCCCTTGTGTGGTGGTTATGCGGACTTCGAGCATCTCCGTTGGGACTGTGCCATGGCTTGTCCTCCGTTCCACTCAGAGGAAATGAGCAAGCTGATTAAGGCCCAGGACCTGAACTCTGAAGTCCTGGCCGTACAGAGGGTCCTCACGATGGCGTTCCGAGTGGGCCTAGTCATGTGACGTTGAGTTAAATCGCGTCTATTGTGGACCTAATAAAGTTGTTTTATTCTCTCCCTGTGGCTGGGATTTTTGCAGCTCCCGCGTGTTCCGAGAGTTCGGCATGACTGACAAATGACAATCACATGCGGTGCAAGAACGGAAGCCAGAGCGGGGTTCTAGCTCTATGGTGACGACGGCTGAAAGCACTAGCTTTGTCTAGTAACAGTCAAGGCATGTCGCAGTTCGAATCAGTCAAAAGCCACGCTTTCAGCTGTTCCCGTTTCTTTCTATTGCGTCAGCACGTACCTGAAGAAGTTGTTTCCGCAGTCTGCAATGCACATACTGTAGACAATTCGGACTGTTCAGGAAGATCTCCACGTTTCACGCTAGCCCACTTTCCTGCTTCACTTCAGTTTCACAAGAAAACAGCCCAAATTTCCAGAGGGTGAAACGCGCTAAACGCTAAACGCCGCTGTGCTCGGGTTGGAAAGTTTCGCGTTTGATTTGTAGAGCGTCTACTCACATGACAGTTCAGGATGTTGCTTCACCGCGATTGCGACAGATGGTGTGGCGTGCTGCCTAACATGGCTGCACACAGTGAACTTGCTCTGTTCTGGTGTATAGGGTTGCATAAACTGGGTGCCTTTTTAGGAGCGAAGCTACTTAGGTCCGCACTCCGCCGTCACCGCCAAATCTTTTTTTGCCGGGCAAGCGCTCCGAGCGAAACAACAGGCGTGCTCCAGCTGGGCAGCGCGTCGGCAAAAGACCCGTGCGCGCCGCACACTCATTCACTCAGTCGTTTCCGCCACCGAGCGCAGTAGGCACTCTCCCCACCCTTTTCCCACCCCACCGCCAAGCCAGTAACGAGTTCAGGCACTTAGTCGTTTGCATACCGTTTCTCAAGGAGCTTCACTCATTGGCTGTATTCGTACACGGAACAACTGCTGGTTTTTTCCACTTTCCTTCTGATCACAAGCACCCAGTGGAGTGAAAAATATCGTGTCACTGTCAGTGTTCAGGAGTTTGTGCTTTCATAATTGCGGACTTTCTTTGTTCTCTGAATGAAGATCCCCTCGACAATGATCCAGTGAGAGCTAACGCTAAAATAGGCTTGTCATCCTCGAGGCTACTGCGACATTGCGCAAGAGAAGCCTAAGTTAAGAGCCGACAAAAAGAATACCTGAACAAAAAATTGAAGTAGAATATAGCCTGATGAAGCACGCTAGAAGATTCGCCAGAAGATTGCCTAGTTGAGCTGGCTGCATTTTTGTAGTTGTTGGTTCTCACTATAAAGTGTTCCCGTTTACTTTTCAGAGAATCCTAGATGACTAACCGGTGGCATGAAGATTCACGAAAATGCATCCTCCAAATGAAGCAAGAACGCCCAGTGCATAGCGGCCAACGCCACAAGAAAAATACACCTCTTCCAGGCACAATACACTGAACTGGCAGCTCACATCATACGCTTGCTGACACAGACATGAGTTTTTCGTGTTTTTTTTTGTTTTGCTTCATGGTATATATGTCACCAGTATACCGGCCGTACTGTGCCACGACAGTATGACGTTGAAATTATTCTTATTTTTTCTGTCCCATCAAGAAGTGGTGATTTGCTAGCACTGTTGCCAAGATCAGTAGATTGAGATTTTTGGACGATGTGGAAGAAAGAAATCGAGTAATAGAATAGCTGATAACGTATACTGATTCTGAATTGCAGTTGTAAATTCAGAGCACTTCTGGAGCAATGCTCGCTTAGCGGAAACGCGCAAATGTGATTGCCGTTTGCAGTTAAAGGGCAGAGGCAGCGACCATGTGGAAGCGAGCACACGTATCTTCCGTGGATGATGTTTGCACATCACACTGGCACAAGTACCACGCCGTCCAGCAACCAGAGCGCCCTCCAATACGGCGGACTAAGTTTTCTTCTGTGCCACCTTCATGTTCGACTTCATCTCATGCGAGCACTTTTTCATAAGCCTCCGAGCTTACTGGGAATGAATTTCTGGTCATCTGAGGGGGGGGCGGGGGGCGGGGAGATCGCATTGAGGAAGTTTGCTTGCCGGCCTGAAGCGACATAGCGAATGGCCCCGCACTCATGACCCGAAGTCTATATACCCCTAAAGTATGTGAAACTGATACCCAGTTACAAGCAATGGCGTGCTTGTCTCTAGCAAAGCTCGCGATTCTTCCCACTCTTGTGCAGCCCCATCTTTCGTTGGTCACATTCGCTAATGGCTCAGTGGTAAGTCATACTCGACATTCACAGCAGTCATACGTCACACGACATTAGGGACGTAGTACGAAATTCTGGAACGGCCAACCTCCTTGCCATGTACCCTGGCTATAAGTTGATGAGTGCTCCTGACAACCACCCTCCATTTCTTTTCCGCCCTTGCCGGAAGCTGTCTTAATCTTGCAAGACCTTGTTCGCGCCACTTGAAGACTCGTGTCATACTCTGTAGCTGATTTTGGCACGCTATGTGTGACGTCGAGAGGTTAATGATGACCATCGCCAATAAACATCTCGAGCCCTATACTTACACGAGCGACTTCTAATATAGCAGTCTACAATGCCACATCCTAAACTTCACAACCTATTAAATTTTTTATTCACATCAAAACTAGGGGAATGAGGTGAACCTTTCCAGAGTGCAGGTATTGGACTCGGTATCAGTAAGCAAGTATGCTTGTATTGGGCTATGATTTCTGGGGATGATAAGAATGAATGGTGATGTATGATGAAAGGGGGATAAGTTTTTCATGCAGGGTGGTGCTGTAGTATATCTTGCTAAATAGACACATGCAAAAGAACTTATGGCGACAGGCGAGTGACGAAAGTTCTGAAGACTCTTTCATTGAAGTAATTCCTGCGGTGTGACTGTATTGGATTGGATTAGATAAACTTTTATTTGGTCCTCCAAAACACAGATCACTGTGTTGCGGGCAGCGCCTACGTGGGTACTGAAATGCCGAGCTCCTCAGCCGCCTCGCGGGCTTGGTGGACAGCCCAGAGCCTGATCTGCCAAGTATGAGCTGCGGATGGCCGCCTCTCATCTGGCAGAGGTGATGTTCGATAAATGAGCGAATTTGGTACACTGTCAGAGCATATGTTCTAATAAAGCTATTTCCTCACAATGTTGGCAAAGAATACTTAGGTATTGGTCAGGGTATATCATGTGTAACATTTTCAAAGTAGGGTACATCCGCGTTTGCAAAAGCCTTAATGTAAGTGCTTAGGGCCGAGTTAGATTTTTCTGAGGTGGAGGGAAAATCCTTCTAGACAGGTAGAAATGTTTAGTGAGCTTGTTATATGTTGTAAGAATTTTCCTGTTATCCCCTTCACCGGTAGAACGCATCCCCGGGGAGGCACGGTTGGAGAGGTCTCGCGCCGCCTCGTGTGCTACTTCATTTAGTTTGGGAGGGGAGTCGTTGATTTGTCCAAGGTGAGCTGGGAACTAACTCAGAAGATGATGCGTTATGTTCTTGCCATGTGGTATTCTCAGCGTTTGTTCTGAGACCATCTGTGAAAATAAAGCAGATGGATTTATATTTGAACTAGCTCAAGAGCGGAAACGTTATGTGCCCTTTGTTGATGCTTTGCTGATGCCGATGAAGAGTTATGGCTGAGATTTTTTAATAGGTTACAAGAGTTATTTATATTTATTTATAGATATATTTATTATTTATTTTTTAAACACCAAGGTGTTTTATGCCAGAGTCCAACAAGGCTTCAGTGATGTATTTCTGTCACAGAAATGACGTCGAAAAAAATGCACATGATCAGATGGCGAAGGCAAAAAAAGTTTCATCGCTGGGAGTAGAACAGACGACCTATAGGCCCGCGACAACTGATGCGAGGCCAGCTGTTCACTGCGCCCTGGTCACACACTCTGGATACTGCACAAACACAACTTTTATATCTCAGACTTTCCTCTTTCAGTGTTCTTTGTCGGCGTGGTGCTATCACCGCCAGGGATCGGCAACGCGAAGTAATTGATCGTGACCGTGGCATCCGAGATTCGCTCCTCCAAAGTGTCGTTTCCACGCGACTGTCCTGTTTGGCGCGTTTCAGTAAGAAAAGTGCAGATTTGTCGACGCCTTAACATGCGGTGACGTGGCTACCTTAGCCCAAGCCTTTTCCTCGCTAATGACATCTATCCATATTAAAAATGGCTCGGCGAAGCACATCTGCATCGGTTGGCTCCGTGCTTGGCTGTAACACCGCCTACGCCGATCACGCTTACCCCAAGAAATATTTCAACCGGACTAGACGGTAAATATGACGGGAATCGTCTTTCCCTCTATTCCGGGTGATATTAAATAGTTATTTAACATTCCGTAGGGTTGGCGGCCTTAGTTCGAGTTCTTCTTGGACTAAGGCCTAACGACGCTCTTCTGGCTGCCACACCGCTTCTTCTGATTACACTCTCATTTCATTTCATTTCATTTATTTTACCCGCAATCGCACATAGCTTTACAGAGGGGAGTGGGGTACAAAAAATGATAAACTATAAACAAGAGCAAACATAGTAATATCAAAATAATAAAGATTACAAGACATGTAAATTAGATGTTGGGCAATACACTGAATGTATGTGTAAGTACCATCAGGAACATGGGGGAAACAGAGTACAATAATATAAATGTACAATATACACTTCACGCGTCATCATGTAAGTACTCCTGTATTGTAGAAGAAAACAAGTCATGATTTGACATGGAAACCATGTCCGAGGGAAGGTGGTTCCAGACGTTGGATGTGCGTGGGACGAAGGAATGATGGAAAGTGTTAGTGCGGCTACTAATGACGTGTACCTTTTGTTGATGATCTAAACGAGCTGAGTAATAGGCAGGAGTGGTAATGAACTGAGATTTCAAAAGTGGATGATTGAATATATTGTGAAAAAGTATGAGACGAGATGCTTTGCGACGTGATTCAAGTGACTGTAGAAAAAGGCTGTGTTTCATTGACGTAACACTGCTAGTACGACGGTAGTTAGATAGAATGAAGCGTGCTGCATTATTCTGTACCATTTCAAGCGAGTGAGTTAAGTTCAGTTGAAAAGAGTCCGAAATAGAGCCTGCATATTCGAGTTTTGGACGAACTAGTGTTTTATACATTGTTAGTTTCATGGTTTGAGGGGCACGGCTAAAGTTGCGTCGTAGATACCCTAGCATACGGTTGCTATTGTTAATAACATAGGTAATATGATGTTTCCAGTTCAAGTCAGATGTTATATGAATCTCCAAGTATATATACGAAGTTGCAGACTCCAGATCAACGTCATTTAAGATGAAGTTAGCAGGGGGTCCGGTAGTTCGTGAGATACGTAAAACTTTACGTTTGTTAGTGTTGAGGTCCATGTGCCAAGTTCTACACCAGCTGGCAATAGTATTAATGTCACTTTGGAAAGAACTAGCGTCAGAGTTAGATGAAATTTCTCGGTAAACAATGCAGTCGTCGGCAAAAAGGTGAATCGAAGAAGTTACAACATCGGGTAAATCGTTATTATAAATAAGGAATAGTAAAGGGCCCAACACAGAACCCTGGGGCACACCAGAAGTAATGGGAGAAGAGGGTGAGCTGTTGTTGTTAGCAAGAACGAATCGTGAGCGATTAAAACAAGAATTCCGCCATCACTATTAAGGGTTCTAAGCTTATGAAGTAGTAGGTGATGATTAACCTTGTCAAAAGCGCCTCAGAAAAGTCTAAACAAATGCAGTCAACCAGTGAACTCCGACCTACAATGATATGTAATGAATGGGTAAAACAAAGCAACTGCATTTCACATGAGAATGACTTCCTAAATCCATGCTGGGACGTGCTAAAGAACGAATTTGATTCTAGAAAGGAGACCAAGTTAGAGAAGATTATGTGCTCCAAACGTTTGCATGGTATAGAAGTAAGTGAAATAGGTCGGTAATTAGAAGCAGAATGCTTGTTTTTTTTTATTTGTGTAGCGGAACTACCTTTGCCCCTTTCAAAACGCGTGGCATCACACCTTCATTCAAAGACTGTTGGAATATTTTACACAGGAACATAGATGAGCATCGTTAGCTACCACGCTACAACAGATGTTTGTTTAATAATCAATCATGGACGTTAGTGAGCGGGATGCAGATTTGCTGCGAAAAGACAATGGGGATGCATGTACGTTAAATGGGGCTATGGCTACGAATCGCGAATAAAAAGTGTTTAAGCTCTCTTATATCAATTCACATTAAACATACATCTGCTCTAAAGGCAAGTTTCCTATGAGGTAGGGGTCAACCATGTTTGTTTCTTGCTTCGCGCTCTAGCGGTGACGGACACCGCTGGTGGTGGTGCCGGACAACTGCTGCGCCAAAAGAACACCTGTTGTTCTGGTTTCATAACAGCTTTTGCAGAAAAACACAGGAATGTGCAAAGTACACCACGCTCTAGTATTTATTCTTATGTAGAGCTGCGTAAACAATAAATGTGAGTTAAGGAATATTCATTTCCGTGCTACATGATCGTGCATACGAATCGTGTATGATAGTATGTGAATATGATACTAAGGTTCAAGTCACATGGATTCAGTAGTAGTAGCTGGCGTACGTTGCACGCAACAAAGGCATTCAAGCACAAACAATACGAGAGAGAACACCCGATAGGCATGCTGTTCGTCCTTCATGGCGAACATGAAAGCATTTAGCCAGGTGAAATCAATAGACCCACAGCTACATTCCGCATGTTATCGTGTTCTGGAGACACCAATAATCGCTATTTGAAACAACTGGTCATTCTGCTCGGATACTGTTCATTGATGTGACGTATAATTAAAATCAATCTTCTCATCACCAGGGCTTTCAGTGCTGAGGTATGTGAATAGCATGAACTCGGCGTATCGTGCCGAGGTATTTGTCACTGTTTTCTCGTCTCAACAGGAACAAACTTGACTTGGAGTGAGAAACCACGCTTGAACCAGGCGTATGGCCTGTACTCGATGATCACGTTTCGACCCACCGAGGTGACCACTTTTCCTGGCTTCATTTCGTCGCTGCAGAACCTGCGCACGTGTAGCATTAGGTTATTTAAACTGTTAATTGAGGGATGCAATTTAGCAATGTCACTATAACTATACTCTGCATCATACACCGGGCGAAATGCCATGGAAACTATGCGATACTTTCGGTCAGCAAGTCCGCGTGTCACACGCTTAGATTTGGTCGTTCTAGACGTGGACTTCGCGAACGGCCGTGGCTGCTCGCTTCTGGAATTATTTGTAGAAGCCAAGGAGCAAAAACGAAGATACACTAAGTGATCCCTAACAATCTGTTGACAACCACATGAATAACGGGAACAGGTTATTTCTGAGGCACGGCAATGTGTTTTTTCTTATTCAATCTAAAAACGAGGAAAATATAATATTATAGGATGTAAAAATAATTTTAGTGCTTCTTGTGCGAACGCACATACTGTATAAGAAGTCCCGTTGGCAATGATAGCGTTGTACATGACCTATGAAACGAAATATGGGCCGCAGCAATACTTCTTAGCAGACGCGTTCACGCTTTGAGCAATAAAAAGATGAAAAGAGTAAAAAAAAGGTAACTAAAATAGAAGTGCACACCTTCCGATTGAGCAGCAAGAGATGGGGGCCCTTGCTTCAACTGTGGTGCTTTTTTCATGGCTACGCGTGCGGTACCTTCTTAAAGAAATCCTCGCTTTGTGCTCATCCAGATGGCGTAGCGTGGCATGTCTATACACTGGCTTCGATAACTGACATCAGGCATTTGGTTGTCTGCACTCTTTCATGTCTCCCTTCTTTTTCTTTCTGCTTGTGCAGCTAGTCGAGTTTTCAAGGAATATGTGTGAAAGGGAAAGATAAAAGCTCAATCATCAAAAGAAATTATAGATTAATCACTAATGATCATGCGTCGGCAAACGCACTTATGAGTCGATTCACTCGGACTCGGATCGATTCACGTGTATCAGTTTGGGTGAGTCCGGGTAATTAGTATTTTAGTGTGTAGGAATCCGGGTGAGGCCGGCCGAGAAAAAGTTTCTTGAGTGTGAATCTTAGTGAGCCCGCTATAGAGAAAAAGTTTGGTGAGTGTGAGTACGAGCGAGTCTGAGCGGCAAAGTATATTTCATGACTGACTCTTAATGAAGTCCGTATTTTTGTGCCGACCTGTGGTGATGGACTGATAACTATTGAACTGCTGCATTATTACCGTGTCTACATCGGCTCGCGTATATGTTCGTACACTCTCACATACTTAAACTGACTAGCGTTCATACCCCAGTACAATATTGTTACGGGGAAGATTTATTCGCCGACAGCGGGTCTTGCTAACGCAATATTTATTGATCACTATTTATCAATATTTATTGTAATAATATTTATTGACCAGAGGCCTGACTCACGGGCGCATGAGGTGCGTCGACCTCCGTCAGTAAGTATTTCACGGGAATTCTGGACAGAAGTATCTCGTGGGGCATATCTTTTCATGAAAATTCTCGTGCTAGACTTCAACCCCTACTCGCTCGTATTTCAACATAAATGATTAAACGGGGGCGAGTGGATCACCAATGATGCGAGATATCACTGTGAAAAGGCATTGAATATTTGGCCGGAAATCCTTAATTTACGCTAATGGACTCATGAATCGACTCACTAAAACTCCATCAGACGCAGATCGAGTGAGTTCGGGTGAGAAAGACATTGGCGAGATTGAGTACGAGTGAGTTCGGTTAAAATATTTGTAGTGAGCCTGAGTCCGAGTGAGTTCACGGGAGGAAAACTTCGGTGAGTGTGAGTGAGTCCAAGAAAATAAATATATTTAATGAGCAAGTCTGAATAAGCTCCAAGTTTTTCGCACACCTATGCTAATGATTATGCATTAAATAATATATTATGCAATAAATAGTCGCAACGCAAAACTACGTACTCTTGAAGGGCCAGCCAACAGGCTTAGTCTTTTTTTTTCTTTTAGACCCCCCCCCCCCCTCCCAAAGAGGCTCGGCAATCTGTATAATAGACGGTGATGATCACGTTTTCCGAATATTGCAGCACAACCCGCTGCGCTAGAGCCTCCATTCCGAAAAAAAATTCCCGCGCTCCTTTCCTACACCTGACCAATCCTCCTTTCACACGCAGTGACGCAAAGTCGCCGATCAGCGACTTGACGTAGCACGGAGCTCGTCGATTGGTCTAAATCAGCCACAACGACGGGCGGCGCTTTCCCTTTACTGTGAAAGATAAGGGTGGTGAAGCCGCGCGAAAATTTGAAACGAGCTGAAATAAGTTTTCCAACTGCTGTTTATAGCACGTATTCACAAAATTCTTGAGACATGTTCACAAAGCAAAAGTGCACACAGTTCTATATCATTTTTTAAAGCTCGGGGCTGTTTACTGGCCCTTTAAATGTGCCCGGGTCCTGGTGAAAACACTGGTTATAGCTCGAGGCGAGATGTCTACACGCCAGCTTTGATAGTTACGTTCGAATGACGTAGACTTCAACATCTTGTGCTGATTTACATATTATGACCAGTAGGGCCATGTATCGGTTTGGAAACGAGTGATAGGAATCTTGTTTAACATTGTTTTCACAAAGAAGCGTACAGTGTGGCCGTACTCACGTTTGTCCCATGTAGAGCGACTTCAGTCGGATTTCGAACCAATCGCGAGTGCAGAACCCGCTAACTCGGCCGTACAGGTCAAAGCCCCGGAACGTGAGTTGAACCGTCTTGTTTCGTGGAGCCTGTGGATGAGTAAAGTCGCAGGAGCTTCATTTCTCATGCTACTTTCTGCAGTTCTTTTTGCCATACTACCGACAACGAAGTATGGCACGTTCATTTCTTAAGGGCTTCAATAAACATCAGCGTCATTACGCTCTTTGTCACTGCCCACGTTACAGCGTGCAAAGACGGCAGCTAGCTGCTGCGTTAGCTCTCCTTGACGACAGACGCTTGTCAGAACAGTCAGTGCTTGAAAGGCGACATAATCTGTCTTCGCACAGAAAATCAGTGAAGGCCTTATTGAACTTTTTGCGTGGCATATAATGGCCTATTGAATAGGCTGTAGCACCCCAGCTCACTTTTTTTTTCTCTTTCGTGCGTCTATTTCGCTGTCGCTTTCTTTCCCATCTTTATTCCCCATTCTTCCTTCCCTTAGTGCAGGGTATCAAACCGGATGCTCCAATTTCTGGAGAACCTCCCTGCCTTTTCCTCATTTTATTCCCTCTCTCACTCTCTCACAGTATCACTACTTTTGAATTAACGTAAAAAAATAATGCCATTAGGCTCACTTTGCGGAAAACGTGCAGCGAGCCTACAGTTCCGGCATTTATCAAGCACGCGAGGTATGCACAAAAATGTTCGCCAACGTCACACCAGTTACCCTGTGATTAAGCTTGCTTCGACTGAAACCTTGCTTTACTTAACTTGGTTCGACTGCGAAGTTAGGAAGTTGAACATTTTCTCAAGTTGATATAACCATGCCACGGGCGCATCATATGTTCCGATATTACTGCGGCACGCTGAAGTCCGAGGTTTTGCTTGCGTAAAGCGCTGAGACGCGCTGCAGCGAGAAAATGCGAATGAATTACGTCCACCAGCTGGGTTCTTTAATCTGCATTTAAACTTTCGGGGCTTTTAAACTTCGCCGCTGTTAAATGTGTACGCCATGCGTGGCAATCGATTTCGTGTTATTGAGCTTAGCAGCGCAACAGCAGTGCTGCGCGACAGCATGACCACTGAATTAAAATGGAGGGTGCGTTCTTGTAGGTACCTCCATGCCACAGTCTTACTTACTTACTTCGAGACGATGTTGCATGACCAACAATGGTTAGGCCAAATATAGCCCCTCCTTCCCCCTGCCCCCACCTCCAAAAGAAGAAAAGACACGAAAGTACACTTGACTTTGTCCAGATAGCTCCTTAGGAATTAAAAGCCTATAGGAGAGCCTTAAACTGAAGAAAACCTAGACTACATTATACGCGTTTCCATTATCCGAACTATGCAGAACTTCAGGAGAAGATGGAGATGTGAGAAAGTGAAAAAATCTTGAAAAGAAAGGTCTTGCTGAAAAGAACATTTTCCCAATTATACCTGTCTTTTTCGAGATAGCAACTGCCTTGAAGTACAAAAGACCCATTGTTAAAACTTTGCTCGGCTCTATGGTAACCAACCGATGAAATTTTTGTTTTATCTTTTCAAGCTTTCACCATGACAGACATCCACCAATACATGCTGCGCCATGACATGCCTAAGCTGTAACGCGCTTGAAGGATGGCAATACAAAATCTGTTGCTCTCAAAAGACACATCCAGTCTTTCGAAAACCATCATATAGATAGTTTCGTTCTGAAATACTCTCTAAATGTGTCGTTACGACGACTGATTCGAATAAAGATCGCTGCAATAGCATCCTCATGTGGTCGGCAACCAATCGCCGCTGCTGTGCCTCCAGTGTCGGTGAGGCATTCGAGTCGTTGACTTACTTGTATCCACCAGACACAAGTTCCAACCTCCGGTATCTGCATTTTTGGGTAGCCAGGAGAAGAAATGGTTTGCTCGCGAATCACGCGGCGACCACACTTGGTTCGGGCTGCAAAGAAATGTAGGGGAAGCCTTGATTAGCATTTACAACAACCATTGTGCCTCTCACATTCATTAACTTCTGCGTAACTGGATTACATTAGTTGGAGTTTACGAAACGTGAAATAGTTGCCACTTTCCTAATGTTGACTGTGAAGTTTTAAGGACGCACTTCGACGCACAGTTTTATCTGCTGCAGGTTCAAGACATCACCTTAAAAGAAGCATTCAGGTAACCTTGCCGAAGTTGAAGCTCAGCCCCATTTTAAAAAGCTATTACCACTTTTTAGGGGCGAAGCTCCTTAGGGCGTGGGCTGTGCGGCCCCTGTAGCCTGTATGTAGCCACCTCTTGTTTAGTTCTTGCAGTGTTCACTAGATGGCGGTACCGTCCCCTGTATGTAGCCACCTCTAGTTTAGTTCTTGTAGTGTTCACTAGATGGCGGTACCGTCTCCTGTATGTAGCCACCTCTCGTTTAGTTCTTGTAGTGTTTACTAGATGGTGGTACTTGTAGCTGATGATGAAAAGATGCAAGATGTTATAAACTAGAAAACGGTACTTGTAGTTGATGAAAGACGCGAGATCTTATAAAATAGGAATGATGTCACATATGGCGCGTGTCATTGGTTGAAGGCAATCGTTCGATTTAGTGCGGCGACGTACGCTAGGGGGAGCGATGTAATAAAATCGAGTGGGCAAAATGTACAGAGGATTCATGGTTTACCAGGTTTACCTCCGGAGCTTCGCCCACTCATCATCATTCACTTCGTGGATATGGCGGAATTTTTTTTCTTTTGCGCGATAGTGTGCTGACTCGCACTCACGATAGTAAGAATGGCGCCACTTCTGGCAACGCTCTCCTTTCGTGTTCGGCGGGCAGACACACTTGCAGGTGTGATCGACGAAACCTTCGTTTTCACACACTGGTCTGCTCTTGCATGCGGCTGCAATGAAAAGAGAAAATAATGGCATAAAAGATATGTATAAAAAACGTGGGTGATTCTTTTATATAGGAATCGGTATAACGCGAAAGTGAAATGTGTCTTTACATAGGTAGTTGAGCGTTTATTGTGCATTGTTTTAGGAGCGGCAGCTAATTGCAAAGTCACGTTGAGAATGGCCAGCAGCTCGAATGAAGCACACCTGAAGCAGGAAAGCACGCATGAAATTAGCATACACTGATCGAGCGCAAACTAACAACTGTCACAGCGCGATACTGAAAGCACGCTGTTAATAAAGAAAGAAAGACGCACGAAACGAGCGCACAAAAATACACAGGACAAGCACAAACAACTCCCACCCTTCTTCCTGCGTCATGTGTCAGCAGCGCGTGCCTTTCGAAAACGCGGCTGCGCAGCGTGCGAAGTGACCTTCGTTCTCTCCCTATATACGACTCTGATAAGCACAAATGCAAGGGAGACCACGCACCGTGGAGGCAGCGCTGCCTGGAGGCGTCGACCTTTAGAGCACGACCAACGTGAGCCCGTCGCGCCATCTCGCCACTGATAACAAAAGCGCGCTTAAGTTTCCAAGATTTGAGGACCACCAAAACGGTGTACGATGTATATAAATGGCTTGCCGTTACTCGCCCAAACAGCGTACGTTCCTTGGCGTACAGGTTAGCACCGCGCGCTGGGAAACGAGAGGTGACTGGTTGGATTCCGTACGATGATTCCTTGCATTTTTGTACTATATATTTCAACGTTACCTCCGTGACGGAAGCATGTCAGTGGATCCGTGGTGGACCCTGGCATAAAACAGTTTCGTGTTAAAAACGACGACTGGGAGTAGCCATGAAGTGCCGCTGTACATAGGTTTGTTTACCTATAGTGCCTGCTGGACGTTTTTGCTTGAATCTGTCAGTGAGGTGCATCGTTTTTGCATTAGTCTCAGACATATGCGTGTCATCGACACTATACAACTCATTCGACCACGCATGCTTATGAATTGGTCTATAGACTACCGTAAAATGCCGAGCAAGCGCCTTTTCGAGGGTACAGCATAATCCGACAAAACTTCGTTTGGTTTCTTAGGGGGACGAAGGGCATTTTCTCAGCCACGAACCGAAATTAAAGCTGGCGGCGGGATAGCCGCTAAAAACAAAAATTGCCCTTTCATGCTTTAATGAACTTCTTCATTATTGTACTGTTCTTATTCTCACTCATCACTGTGGAACTCGTCAAAAAATTATAAATCGTCAAACTTCTCGCTAAAAACTGGCGCTCTGTTGCTGAGGTTCTGCGGGGGGGGGGGGTGCATGTTTGTCATTTTATTTTCATCATCATCAGCCTGACTACGTCCACTGCAGGACAAAGGCCTCTCCCATGTTCCGCCAGTTAACCCGGTCCTGTGCTTGCTGCTTCCAATTTATACCCGCAAACTTCTTAATCTCATCTGCCCACCTAACCTTCTGTCTCCCCCTAACCCGCTTCCCTTCTCTGGGAATCCAGTCAGTTACCCTTAATGACCAACGGTTATCCTGTCTACGCGTTACATGCCCTGCCCATGTCCATTTCTTCTTCTTGATTTCAGCTATGATATCCTTAACCCCCGTTTGTTCCCTAATCCACTCTGCTCTCTTCTTGTCTCTCAAGGTTACACCTACCATTTTTCTTTCCATTGCTCGCTGCGTCGTCCTCAATTTAAGCTGAACCCTCTTTGTAAGTCTCCAGGTTTCTGCTCCGTAGCTAAGTACCGGCAAGATACAGCTGTTATATACCTTCCTCTTGAGGGATAGTGGCAATCTACCTGTCATAATTTGAGAGTGCTTGCCGAATGTGCTCCACCCCATTCTTATTCTTCTAGTTACTTCAATCTCGTGGTTCGGCTCTGCGGTTATTACCTGCCCTAAGTAGACATAGTCTTTTACAACTTCAAGTGCACTATTACCTATCTCGAAGCGCTGCTCTTTGCCGAGGTTGTTGTACATTACTTTCGTTTTCTGCAGATTAATTTTAAGACCCACTTTTCTGCTCTCCTTGTCTAACTCCGTAATCATGAGTTGCAATTCGTCCCCCGAGTTACTCAGCAATGCAATGTCATCGGCGAAGCGCAGGTTACTAAGGTATTCTCCATTGACTCTTATACCTAACTGTTCCCATTCTAGGCTTCTGAAAACCTCCTGTAAGCACGCGGTAAACAGCATTGGGGAAATTGTGTCTCCCTGCCTTACACCCTTCTTGATTGGTATTCTGTTGCTTTCACTATGAAGCACTATGGTAGCAGTTGATCCCCTGTAGATTTCTTCCAGAATGTTTATATATACTTCATCTACGCCCTGATTCCGCAGTGTTTGCATGACGGCTGATATTTCTACTGAATCAAACGCCTTCTCGTAATCTATGAAGGCTATGTATAGTGGTTGGTTATACTCTGAGCATTTCTCTATTACCTGATTGATAGTATGAATGTGGTCAATTGTTGACTAGCCTGTTCGAAATCCTGCTTGTTCCTTTGGTTGATTGAATTCTAATGTTTTCTTTACTCTGTTAGCCATTACCTTTGTAAATAGCTTGTATACTACAGAGAGCAAGCTGATCGGCCTGTAATTCTTCAAGTCCTTGTCATCTCCTTTCTTATGTATTAAGATGATGTTAGCGTTCTTCCAAGACTCTGGTACTCTTCCCGCCAGGAGACACCTCGTAAACAGGGTGGCTAGTTTTTCTAACACAATCTGTCCTCCATCTTTCAGCAGATCTGATGTTACCTGATCCTCACCAGCAGCTTTGCCCCTTTGCATGCTCTCCAAAGCTTTTCTGACTTCTTCTATCATTACTGGTGGGGTGTAATCTGGGTTACTGCTAGTTCTTATAGTATTAAGGTCGTGGTTGTCTCGGCTACTGTACAGATCCCTGTAAAACTCCTCCGCTATCTTAACTATCCTATCCATATTGGTAGTTATTTTGCCTTCTTTGTCCCTTAGTGCATACATCCGACTTTTGCCTATCCCAAGTTTCCTCTTTAATGCTTTGACACTTCCTCCGTTTTTCAGAGCGTGTTCAATTCTCTCCATGTTATACCTTCTTACATCGCATACTTTACGTCTATTAATCAACTTCGAAAGCTCTGCCAGTTCTATTTTGTCTGTTGTACTTGACACTTTCATGATTTGACGCTTCTTAATTAGGTTCTTCGTTTCCTGTGAAAGCTTGCCAGTGTCCTGTCTAACTACCCTGCCTCCAACTTCTACTGCACACTCCATAATGATACTCGTCAGATTATCATTCATTGTATCTACGCTAAGGTTGGTTTCCTCACTGAGAGCCGAGTACCTGTTCTGCAGTGACACTCTGAATTCCTGTACTTTCCCTCTCAGTGCTAGCTGATTGATTGGCTTCTTGCGTATCAAGTTCTGTCGTTCCTTCTTCAAGTCTAGGCGAATTCGAGACCGTACCATTCTATGGTCACTGCATCGTACCTTGCCAATCACTTCCACATCCTGCACGATTCCAGGGTGTGCACTCATTATAAAGTCTATTTCGTTCTTATTTTCGCCATTAGGGCTCCTCCATGTCCACTTGCGGTTTTCTCGTTTTCGGTAGAAGGTATTCAAAATCCGTAAATTATTGCGTTCTGCGAATTCTACTAGTAGCTCTTCTCTGGCGTTTCTAGTACCAATGCCATAATCTCCTACTGCCTGGTCTCCAGCCTGCTTCTTCCCTACCTTTGCATTAAAGTCGCCCATCACTATAGTATACTGTGTTTTTACCTTACTCATTGCCGATTCCACGTCTTCATAGAAGCTTTCAACTGAAGCGTCATCATGGCTGGATGTAGGCGCGTAAGCCTGTACTACCTTCATCTTGTATCTTTTATTCAGTTTAATTACAATACCTACCACCCTTTCATTAATGCTATAGTATTCCTCTATGTTGCCAGCTATGTTTTTGTGAATGAGGAACCCCACTCCCAGTTCTCTTCTGTCTGCCAAGCCCCGATAGCAAAGGACGTGCCCATTCTGTAGCACCGTATAGGCCTCATCTGTCCTCCTAACCTCACTGAGCCCTATTATATCCCATTTAACACCCTCTAGCTCCTCGAATAGTACAGCTAGACTTCCCTCACTAGATAACGTTCTAGCGTTAAACGTTGCCAAGTTCAGGTTCCAATGGCGGCCTGTCCGGATCCAGAGATTCTTAGCACCCTCTGCTGCGTTGCAGATCTGACCGCCGCCGTGGTCAGTTGCTTCGCAGCTGCTGGGGACTGAGGGCCGTGAGTTATTTGACGTAATCATGTGGGAGGTAGTGGCCAGATACTGCACCAGGGTGGCCAATCCTTCTCTGGTGAGGGAGTGCGTTCTCGGCGGTGTTTGCCGGTGAGGCCGCACCCCAGGCCTCTTAATGCAGTTCCATCAACACGCGGATTTTATTTTAATTTATAATATATCTAAGCGTCATGACTCTAGGACACGATTATGCATGATAACGTACTTCAATCAGTTCTACCGGTTTCGAGAAACAACTACATTGGAAGAGCATCGTTTAATCAGGATAGAGAACGAATTAGGCAGCAGTATCAGCGGAAAGACAGTGAGAACCTTGTATTCGCATAATATCTGGGCTGACAGAACATCTAGCAGCCACTGTTAGTCGGCTTACCGTCGCAACGGTAGAGGAAGTTTGCCTTGCGCCTGTCCCGGAACGTCAGTTCATCCCGTCTGCGGATCAGTGGTGCAAGAAGCGGGTTGACTGGACTCAGTGTTTTCACCCCTGGTGACACTGCGAACGCCTGCAGAGTGACAGTTGGGCTTCACGATTAAGATGTGCCTAATCTCCAATTTAACATCTGTAACACAAGGCCATACGATATACCTTATAATATCGAAGCCCACCCCGATTCTAGTCAGCCCTAACGGCCGTCAAACAGATAGCTGCATGGCGAAAGAACTACGTCTGCGATGGGACGGACAATGGATGGATGATGGATGGATGAAAAACTTTAATGGGGTCCTGAAGGATTCCACCCCCGTTTTATAGGGGCAGGATCGCGGGACGCTCCCACGTAGGGACAAGAGAAAGTTGAAAATCCTCGTCTAATCTTGAGCTATAGTAAATAGTCCTGCCACTCACGGGAAAACATCCCAGAGCTATCATGGTACAGACTCCGCTAACGCCGAATGCCGGGCTTGTCGCGTTACTTTGATAAACTGATTGCTTTGAGGGCAAACTCTAAGAAAAGAGCAGGTGAAAGTGCATGATATCCGGAAACGCGCATTAGCTAATCTTGAAGTTCTAAACCCATTGCACGGTGACATTGCTCTTCCGGTCTGCTCCAGGAGCTTTCAGCTCCGCACCCGGTGTCACACTACCCTCAGGATCGGAGGCAACGTCACGTTATGACGTCATAACACGACGCTACAAAATCTCGCTATTTGTGAAGTCATGATGACGTTACTATATGAATTGATGAGATGGCCTCTAGTTACATTTAGTCCTTCGCGACTTTTTCGATTCACAAGTGCTTATGCCAACTGCGCAAAATTTTTCGACTAGCGATTGTATTCGTCAATTGCTCACAGATAAAGTTTCCTAACATTTTATAAGGGGATCCTGTCGCTGCGATCATTCAACCACTTCGGAAATGATGGGTGGTACACAAATTTGCCTATAGTCTTCGTGCTTGCGGGCTTCGAACGTACTTGTGGCTTTGTTTATTGTTGTGTTTTGGTTTCGTTTCAAATGAGCAAAGTAAATCATTGTGAACTTCTTGGCCCGATTTGAATATGGGAGCCTAATAGGTTAATGTGGAGAAGGGCAACAGCTGCACATTTATTGATTGCTGTCTCGCGAGGAAACACATACAAGCCACGCGAGCATCATTCCCATGATTGCTGAAGCACCGCTTTTGAAGCTCCCACACACACTAGCACCAGAGTTCCTACTAGTGTATTTACAGGAAACTATGCTCACAGAGACTGCATTGTAACACTAGCGTGGATAGCCGTATCAGGCCACGCGCCTCTCGGAAGGGTCTTACCGTTGGCGAGTAGTGCATGACTGAGGTGTAGTCGTATACCGCTCCGTACTCCCGCCCTCTCTGGTCCGGGTCAAACTGGCTGTGCTCTCCTTTCAGGATGTTGGCGTATTTCACCACCACGTAGCGGTCGCGGTCGGCGCGTGACTGCTCGTGTATGAATCCGATGGCATGGCCGATCTCGTGCACCACTGTCCCCAGCTGCCGAGAGAAGCATGGTTAAACAAAACAAAGCTTAATCACGTGATGCCAACTCAAAGTATGGATTGGGCTTCGTTCGATTTCACAAATGTGAGTACTTTCTCTCCCCGTCTCCAGCTTAACTGATAAGCAGTGAATGGGAATCTAGCTTCTACGCACGAAATTAGCTTACACAGGACGAGCGTGGACTAACAACTGTCAAAGCTCGGCACTTCAAGTGCGCCGTTCAAACTGAATGAAAGACGCACAAAATGATTGCACTAATATACACAGTACGGGCGTGAACAGCTGTCAGAATTATTCTTGCGTCATGTGTCAGCAGCGTGTTCTTTTCATAAACGAAGCCACCGTAACGTGCAGAGTAACCTTCGCCCTCTCCCGAATTACGAGTCTTATAGCGTACGCGCAGGAGAGACCACGCTCCGTGGAGGCGGCGCTTCGTTAAAGCAACGACCTTTAGAGCGCTCCCAACGCAAGCCCGTCACGCCATCTTGTCACTGATAAGAAAAAAAAAACGCGCTAAAGTTTCGAAGCTTTGAGGACTGGCAAATGATGGTGTATATAAATGGCCTGCCGTTAGCACCCCGGACAACGTACACATCTTGGCGTGGTATTTAACGTCACACGCTGAGAATTGAGGGGTTGCTGGTTCAATGTCACGCGACTAATGCTTGGCTTGTGGTATTTTTACCTCGCAATATATTTATATATATCTTCAACGATTTTTGCTGTGACCGAAGTACGTCAGCGGAGGCGTGGTGGATCCCGGCATAAAACACTTTCGTTTTAGAAGCGATTAAAGTGCGTTTCGTTTGTGCTTGAGCAGAAAAATCAGAGCAAGTGCCCGGATAAGGCTTCCGGATAAGGCTTCTGAATAAAGTTTTTCTAAACCCCCTTCAGTGAGATTAGGAAGTTTGCGGGCCGCAGCAAGCACAAGACCGAGTTGACTGACGGAACATGGAAGAGGCCTTTGTCCTGCAGTAGACGTAGTCAGGCAGACGGTGATTAAATCACCTCCGATGATTTTCTAACTTTTCATGAAAACTGGCGCACCCAGTTCTATATGCTGTCACGTGATATCTACAAAGCCAAACGCAGTAGCGCAGCGAGTCGTGGTCGACCCACAAGTTTTAAAGGCCTGACCACACGTACACGTTGCCGTGTGTCAGAATGAAGTTTTTTGACGCGACGCCGCGCCACTCTCTCCATGGAGGGAGAAGGCGCGCAGCTTCGCGTAGCCACACACCCTCTCTCTTCGCATGAAGAGGACGTGGCACCACGTCTAGAAAGCCACGCGCTGACACGCCGCAACGCGCACCTGTAGTCGGGCCTTAAGAAACGATTGCTTTCCTTCCGCGTAGGGTCTTTTAGCAAGTAGCGGGAAAAACCGCTACTTGCTAAAACCGCTATGCAGATATAGTGAGGCCGTACGTTAGGGCTGCTCCTCCTTCTCCAGGGTCAGTGTGTCTCCCAGAGGACAGGTCTATCTTTAAAGGCGCCCTCAAACTTTTTCTTGAGTAACCGTGGAATTAATTCACTGGAAAAGCGTATTGCCTCTCAAATTCAACGCCGCAAACGTTTTAATAATCCGTCCAGTACGAGCGGAGTTACAAAGATTTGCCGCAGGCTGCGATCGCATTCTCTCTTCTCTCGTCCCGACGAAAGCGCTGGAAGCTAAGCAGGGAGGGATGGGAAAGGCAAACGAAAAACGTCACACACGCCTCATCACCTTGAGCACCGTATTTCTTTGTTTGTTTGTTTTTGAATACGCGGCATTTTCAGGGTGATCGTGCGCGCACGCGTAGACAAGTGACGGCCTCTCGCGGTTATCTCTGTTACAACCAAACGCACCATGTTCAATTCAGCCCATGGCTGACAGATGGACAATCTACGTGTGATTTTCGAGTGTCTGCCATCATTTGACGAGAGAAGAGAAAACAATTTTTAGCTGACTTTGATAGGTTATTGTGAATTCCAGGCGGCGCGCTGCTCTATAACATTCGGCTCATATGTTCTAGGGAGCCTCTGCTACCGATCGACACCGTTTTTTTTAACCATGTTGAAAAAGTGTTGCAGGGCTCACTTAACAATGCATGGACTGACAATTCACAACGAAGTGTGGCAACCCCGCAGTAATTCTTGGCAGAACCTTTGGAGTCTTGTTGGGGTGCCTTTGCTGGTAAAGGTCAACCACCGGGAAAGGAGAAGCGGTATGGTAGTACAGTTCCGTATTTGCGTAGCATATTTCCGTAACTCGATAAAACTGTCTGGTATCTTTCGGTGACCCGCATTCCTTAACGTTTGGCGTGACGTCATCGTGCCATTCGCAATACTTCAACAGTGTACAAAACTGGGCTAGGTGGTTTAAGTTCATAGTACAGCAGCGCAAAAAGACGGAGACGCGAGATGAAGTACACAGGATAGGCGTTTATTCTGTGTACTTCCTTTGATCCTGCGTACTTCTTGAGCTCCTGTCGTGCGTACTTCATTTCGTGTCTTCATCTTCTTGTGCTGCTCTCTCACAATACTTGAGCAGAGTGACTTGTTGAGCGATCTGGTTCATTTTTAACGTAGCTTACGGCGCGAAAAAGAAATCACAGCATATCCACGGAGTGAATGATGATTGGTGGGGCGCAGCGTTCGTCAGTCTGTCTGTCCATTCGTTCTTGCGTCCGCCTATCTGTGTGATCCTTGGTGCATCCGTCCGTTTGTTCATTCGTCTGTCTGTCAGTCCATCTCTTTTTGCGGCCATCTTTCTGTCTGTCCATCCGTCCGTGCGCCCCTCTGTCTGTCCGTCCGTGCATGTGTCAGTCTGTTCGTTCGTCCATATGTCTAGAGAAAACTCCAAGCACAGCCATCTTACATCTTTTCATCATGTATTCATCATATACAAGTGCCCCCATCTAGCAGACATTGTAAGGACCGCTATTTCGGGTATGTGCCACTGGTGGTTACGTACTACGAGGGACGCACAAGCCACGCCATAAAATAAGGAGCTTCGCCCCTGAAACGAGAGAAGGGCTAGCGCAAACTATCAACTCTCAACAGTACTTGCTGGTCTGCCCGTATTTACGCACGCTCGCTGCTCATCCTTCTCGCACGGTGAAAAGAAACACTCAGTCAGCAGGAGGGCTCTTTTTATATCATCGAACGCGTGTAGCTCCGTCATTAATGCACCATTTTGAAAATTTATCACGGCTGCGTGTTTGCTGTAGGTTAGTGCACAACTGCAACCCCACAACTGAATTTTGACCTCTGGGTGGTTTATGCGCCACATTAAAGCGAAGATGAAAAAAGAGATAAATGGAGAGGAATGGCAGGGAGGTTAACCAAGCTTGCCTCTGTTGGCGACCCTGCAGTTTGAATAGGGGAACGTTCGTGGTTACCAAAGTCCATGGCTAGTAAAGAGCGACATTATTCTCCACGATTTCGTGATCTGGTCCGCAATCATTGCAGCCGGAGCTTTAGAATACGCCAAAGATAACTTCGTTTTGCTCCGCCTGCACGAGCGTGCTGAAAGTGTGGGCGCGCAAACCCCCGTCATCTTTGTTTCTTCGGAAGGCGTCCTACTGCCATCCAACGGATTCTTTCCGCCGCTCACTCACCTGAGCTGTGAGAGCGTTAACGGAAGCTCTAGCGCGTATAGCGAAGTTCACAGTACTGCTGCTTGATTACGATGTCTGGAGTACGAAAAACGGCCGAGCGCTAAACGAGCGCTTCTCGTATCTTCAACCTCTGTCACTACCTCGTGATGGGCTGTTGCTGGAGATAATCACGAAGGCCATGCTTCAGTAGCGCTGCTGTTGCAGATAACGCGGCATACTGAAGATGACGTCAATAAGTTCGCTCAGCATATTATGAAGCCTTGTGGCCGCCGCTGCCTGTTTTTTGCCAACATTGCTAGTTTTGTTCACTTTTGAGAACGCTGACATCGCTTTCTGAGTTCGGATAGAATCAAAGTGTTTTACATTCTCCAAAGTCATTTCTTCAATGTTTTTAGCTTTACATTACGGTAAACTATATAGTGACAACTGAGAAAGAGGAAGAGAGGGGGCGAAAGGTATTTCCTTGCGCCATCATCGGCTAAGTCCACTTACCTTCTCACAGCCCTCCCCAATAGATATCTCCTGGACAGATCCTTTGTAGCCGAACCGGGACCAGCACCTACGCCGAATAAGTGAAGAGTATAGAACAGGTCTTAACGTCACGTAGTGCGTTCAACACACTTGCAAGGCGGCAAGGAAATTTTCTCAAAATGCCACTCGTGGGTTACTAGTATGGATCCAGTGACTATGATATTGAATTTCATCAGTGGAGGAATCGTGGTGGTTCAGCCAGCCGGTACTAAATAGATTTCCCTTAAATTAATCCTTCTAGGTTGAAGTGATTCGGTTGATACTGGTTAAGAGATAATTGTCAAGAAGCTATTACGCTACGTGTGCGTCAACATGTTCGTGAACCACAACAATGGCGCGTATATGCATGAATAATGGGTAAAAAAATAAAAAGCTGACCAGAAGCGAAGCATTTCAGGGAAGGGTGTTTCAGATCCGCTAACGTGTTCGGAAAACTGCGCGTGAAAACAGGTTACACTCAGGTTGTGTTTATATACTATTTTTCTTTTTGCTGCATGCCCGGCTTCAGTTACCTACGACAGGTAGGGAAGGCTGTTTCAGCCCTACTCTTTGTTGGGCTATCACCTTTTGAATTTTTGTGGACAAGTTACTAGTAGCCATATTTACCAGACTTTTGTGCACATACATGTTTTTTTATGATGAACCGCGATGACATTAGACGCCGACAAGATGAACGCTGAGGTGCATCGCAGCGTCATGATCACGTCATGATTACGTCACTAATTTTGTCAACCTTGCGCCGTCATGATGTTATAGTAGGATGGCGTCATCACGCGATGATAACATTATGACAACATTATGATGGATTGAGACTACATGACACTCCGTGACCACATTAGACGCCGACAAGCCGAACGCCTATAGGGTGCTTCGCTACGTAAACTTGAATTAGAGAATTCAGAAAGAGTATAGGCAATGTAATATCATCAATGGCTGAATAAACACGCAATACTACAAGATAAATGTATGCGAAAACCGATTTACAGTGGCAACTAAACAGTGGCCGCAGTACAGATTGCCCTCGAAAACGTCCAGTAAAGTTAGTAGTGAGTGTTTTTTTTTTGTCTTTGTGGCGCGTACTAGCGCTTTATATATATATATATATATATATATATATAGTGGGAGTAATAATTCAATGGGCCAGTTAGTCTTCGTGAAGGTATGGGATATGGCACAACGGGAGCGTTGTCAACAAGGATAAATATATTTATTTCCCAACAGTTTCGGGAGGGGACCTCCCTTCATCAGGGGATGAGTTATACTGACATGAACTTATACTGACATGAACTGTTATACTGACATGAACATATATATATATATATATATATATATATATATATATATATATATATATATATATATATATATATATATATATATATATATATATATATATATATATATATATATATATATATATATAACTACTCCTCTTAGACATCAAAAGAACATGGATTTTCAGCCTCGTTATTATCTTCATAGGTCTTATCAGCAAGGCGGAATAACATTCAAGATGAAATAATTAAATGGCGCTTCCACCAGTGTCGCCGCACCAAAAAGAAAAATAAGCAAAAAAAACTTTGCAATCCTGAAACTTGTTGTTAAATGAATTAATTTTATGGCTAGCTTTTCAACTGCTTTTTGAGCCATGAAAGCGTCCCTTGATTCAATCTTGACTCAAGGGAGCGTGAGGGTCACTGCTGCGCCTATGAACCGTAGTGAATGTATGAGGCTGACTACGTAAAAGTAATTTACTGTGCGAGTACCGTAAAGTGACCAAACGGACAAACATACTAAATGCATCTCGCTCAAGTCACATAAGACTGTTAAATAATAGCGCGGATAAAATTTGCTACGCCCGCGTGAAACACGCAGCACAGTTACAGTGAAAGCTGGACGAATGACCTCTCTAGAGCCTGTTGTAAACTCTTCTGTAGGGACCGTTAAACGGTTTCAAGGTACCCCCTGTGCCTTAGATCACCATAAATTTGCTAACCGGGGAAGTGCCACTGAGCCACTATTCAGCATTCCGCGGAGAAGTGAGGAACCCGCCCTAGATCTGTAAGACATTATGTGTGCGCTGTTAACGCTTTGGCAGATGACGATGAAGAGAGAGGGTAACGGACGCAACCCACGTTGACGAAAAAAGAAAGGAGAACAGTATAGAGCGTCTACTTGCAACCGACTTTTTGAAAGAAACCGAAAGTCATAGATTTGCCGCAAAGGGGAAGCAACAAACGCGATAGCAACTAATTGGAAGGTCACGCGCAGAAGGGCAAGCAGATAGAAACGTGTCCCGCGTTTCTCACGCACAAAGGACACACGAAACGTACCTAAAGTCACAGATTCCTCATTAACGCGAATAAAGAAACCCAGGTGAATAAAGAAACCCAGGTGAATTTGAATACACAATAAACAGCTCTCCGGTAAAAATGGTGCGCGAATACAAATACCTAGGTGTTTTCTTTTGCCCCTCTCTATCATGGAATCGGCATGTGGATTACACTGTAAATAAAGCTTGTCGGAGCTTAGGATTCTTAAAAAGAAACACACGTGCTTTTCCACAGCAAACCCGAGAGGTACTATACAAAACATACGTGAGATCAGTACTGGAGTACGCATGTTGTGTGTGGGACCCTGCAACATCATCAAATAAAGAAAGATTAGAAAAAGTTCAGTCTATGGCGGCGAGATATGTGTTTAATGCACCTATGTACGACAGACAATTCAGTGCGACGGAAGCTAAGCTGAAGTTAAAATGGAAGTCTCTGCAGCACCGAAGGGCATCGTTTCGACTGAAGCTATTGCACAGCATATTTTATTCTCATACTCGAATTCCCTGTGACGTATACATAAGCCGGCCTCACTACATTTCAGCCCGCAAAGATCATGAACACAAGATAAGAGAATATAAATGTAATACATCGTCCTTCAGCAACTCTTTTTTTCCGAGAACTATCAGTCAGTGGAATCGACTTCCTCCCACAATTGTAGAAATTTCTTCAACGGATGCGTTCTTTTCTGCAATAAAAATGATTGAATCTTTGGACCGCTAAGCCCTGTAGACTACGTGTGTGCGCCTGGCAGTCGCCATGATCTGTACGGTAGCTATGTTGTTTTGTTTTGGTGTTAATTTGTCCTTGTGCTAGACGAATGCTGCACTTTGTTTTAATTATCATGAGATTTTCATCAATTTTTTTTTCTCTAATACATATGACTTTTCTGACGCATCTGTGCTCGGTGCAACTGTGTATGTTTTTGTATTTTGGAAATCTACTTCTTTTCTCTTTTTTACTTATGTGAATGCAATTATGTGAACTTATGTGAACCTGCAATTTTCATGTTCTTTTCTGTACCCCCCCCCCCACTATAATGCCTGTATGGGCGCTGTGGGTACTAATTAAATAAATAAATAAATAAATAAATAAACGACTTAGTCGTTTACTTTTCTGTGTCTGAAAAGCGCGCCCTTTTCGCAAACCGAGCCTGTGCAACGATTGCAGTGACCTCTGTGTGCCCTGTAACTACAAGACAATCGTTCCAGTGCAATCCCAACGCCAGCCAAGACGTATGATCCTCCCCACCGGGAGATAAGGGCGCGCGAAAAATCGTCCCCTCCCCTCATCTCCGCGGGCCAAAGTACGCATCACAGATGAGAGCCGCCGCGCGCTTATTGCGCCATCTTGCTGATAATACTGAAAACACGATAGTTCCCCACCCACCAAGATGCCCGCCAACAGCGGTAAGTGGTAGATATAAACAGCTAGCCATTGGAACTTGCAAGGAGGTAGCCTTCGGTGGCTCAGTGGTTAACGCCTCGCATTCACGACGCGGTGATCCCACTTTCGGTTCCGCGCGCCGGAGTCTTTTTCCTACATTTTTTTTCTTTCTTGCATGATTAAATACGCTTCCAAAAGTTCTCGCGCTGCAGTGTTCTTGCTTCTTCCAAGTGTAACATGTCTGTATGCTTATAAAAATAGCTCTTTATTCTAAAATAAACTCTGTTACAAGAAGGGGCTTGAACCAACTATAGCCTAACAAGTTTTAGTAAGACGATAAAGAATTACAGCTGAGCCACTTGTAATGGGCGGGAATCCTTTAAACCATATACTCGTTACGCAACTCGCATTGTGCGACGCCTAGTTGTTTTATTTTTCTACCACGCTACATTACGACTGTTCGCGTGGTTCTTCGACGAACATTTTGCCATTATATGTGTTTTTTGCCAACAAGTGTCACCCATATAAAAAACCAGCAGGAGTACTGTACTTTTTAGAAAAGCATGTCCCGCATTATCGAAGTAGAAAAAAGAGTAAAATATACTCTTCTTTGTTGGGTAGCTGGCCTATTTCGGAGAAGTGAACACACGTGGCGGCCTGTGCGAGAAACAGCAACATCGTCTTCGAAAATGTGCAGTGTTGTCTGTGGCGGGTAGTGTGCGTTGAAAGGCATCGACAATATTGGTACACCTTTACGGACGGTGAAACTGGGAACATTGTGCGTGGTGTATGCAGTGTGAATAACGTGATGCATCCTGTTTGCGAAAACACTGGTATTCGTTGTGGGCCGGCTTCAGTAACCGGTTGTTGATGAAACTTTACGATTTGACATTGAAGCGAAGGTAACAATACATTTGACGCTATCATCTGCGAGTGGGTACATCTCAGCGTATGTGCGGCGTGATGAAAAATAAAAGTGCATGATCTCCGGGTGATATATACGACTACGCATGAGCTATGAGCATGTTGTAGCGTTGCCGAATCTCCATATATGTTTCACCACGGCTATAACTCGTATTATCGAATACCTGATACGTGTTGACGGAAAAAGCGGAGATTTTCGTTTCTTATCTACTTTGTACTTTTACGGCGCGATTCTTATGAAGTTACAATTTGCATTAGAAGTGTGTATCATGCCTAAAGGAGCAATGTAGGTACGAAAACACGTTATAGGTGTCAAATTCAACAAGCTAACTGTGCCACATAATAATATATATTATTAAGATGTCGGGTTTTACATCGCATGGCATTTCACTGGGTTAATGAGAAACGGAGTGGCAGAATTTCACTTTGATTTTCATGTGGATATCTTAACCTCAGCCTGACTCATGTCAAAAAGTGTTTCTTTTTTTTTAATTCACATCCGATGAGATTTTTGGGCAATTAGTGACAATCTTATCCATGACGTCGCGCACAGCAGCTCAAAACCATGTTGCCGCCAATGCTGTACCTCGTTTAAAACTGCATTGCACATGCCACGATGGAAATTGAATACATTTACATCCATGCCATGCAAATATTTCTCAAAGTGTCAATAACCATGTGTATTCAAAACCTTCGCTTTCGAAAAAGATCAGATTTTTTTATGGCTGCCATCTACGTGGGTGAAACCAACTGCGTGCTAATAGTGTCTCTCAGTGCGCTAAACAAAGTTTCTCCATCCATCCAACTACGACGAGCAAATTTGAGCAGTGACCCTTTCGTGACACCCTTCTTTCAAAGCTACGACTTTAGAACATAGCAATGTAGAAATTACTGTCGAATGAATGCAGACATGCAGCTCCGCTATGCAGAAAGATGTCGCCGGAGGAACTTTCTTTCCAACCAGCACCTGCTCCGAGAGAGGGTATGGGGGGTGGGGTGCCTGCAGTGACGTCACACTGTTTGCAAACAGGGAGAGGTCTATTCCCGTTGATGGAACTTTTGTCTTCTGATAATGCTCATTTTTCCGCACAGAAAAAAAATTGACAGATTCCACGTACAAAGCGAATCGAAGACATGTGAAGCACGGATGAGAAATGTTGATATGTCTCTTTAAATACAGCACAACGTTACGAGGTGCAGGTAAATGATGCCGTACATAACTTTCGTGTCATAATTATCGTGTTTGGATGTGTCGTTCACCTTCATCATCTATTCATGTCACTTGATACCAAATTTAGTGTATGTGGAGCTAGCGAAACGGCCATGAGCACGCTATGAGTGTGGTATGTTGTCATGTTCTTACATTACACGCGTGTCCGGATTATCATGTTTGCACCAGTCATATATTTCGTCATCCATTGATATAACGTTACACCAAATTTGGTATATGTGGAGCTCGCGAAACAGCTGCGAGCGCATCAAGAGCGTGGCATGTAGTCATGTTGTTACATGTCACGCATGTCATGATTTTCATGTTAGGGTCTGTCGCTTGTGTTCGCCATGCAGTCTTGCCATAAAATACCAGTTTTGCGACATGCCATGTGAACGAAACCACTGCAAGATCTGCAGGACCATGAAATGTTAATCACGGCATTCATGATATACACGTGATGATTTTCATGTTATGACTAGTCGAATAAGTTCTTCATTCATTCATGTTATGCTATACCAAGTTTGGTATCGATACCATTTTCGAAACGGCCAGGAGAGCTGAAAGTCGTAGGTGGCTAGATAGATAGATAGATAGATAGATAGATAGATAGATAGATAGATAGATAGATAGATAGATAGATAGATAGATAGATAGATAGATAGATAGATAGATAGATAGATAGATAGATAGATAGATAGATAGATAGACAGATAGATAGACAGATAGATAGATAGATAGATAGATAGATAGATAGATAGATAGATAGATAGATAGATAGATAGATAGATAGATAGATAGATAGATAGATAGATAGATAGATAGATAGATAGATAGATAGATAGATAGATAGATAGATAGATAGATAGATAGATAGATAGATAGATAGATAGATAGATAGATAGATAGATAGATAGATAGATAGATAGATAGATAGATAGATAGATAGATTCGCTCAAAGTCGCCGAATTTCACTAAGAAATGCTTCGCATTTATACGTCCCTGAAGTCTCGGTGGACTCCGGCATAAAACGCTTTCGTGTTAAACGATAAATGTGAATGTGAGGTATACTTTTTGTGTCATGCAAAACAGTCGTGCACGTACCCTTCACCCTTGAAGAAAAGGATGTAGTCTGTGGTTATTTCATCCTTCTCGAGCTCGCGGAACACAAGGCACGTGTTTTTCATCCAATGTGCAATGCCCTGCCGAATAAGGTGCGCCTCGTCGGACACTGCGCAGAAAGGTCAGCGACACATTGATTAACGCAAATCGCAAAATTGTAAATTAGAGACGTATAAAAATTAAAGGACATATCTCAGTCGCACAAAATTCAATTGCTAACCTTCGACTTCTTCAATGCTACCCACTAGACTGACTCAGTAATCCTGTAGATGTTCGCAAACTAAAGACGCCGCCGTATACCTCTCTGATATTATAGTGCTACCATCCTAGAAGTTCCTGGATCGCTTGTTGGGTTGCAGTCACTAAACTTTTAAAAGAACCGTCTGCCGTTATTCACTGCTTTTCTGTTTTGTGTCGCAATAAAAAGCGTACCATCTGAAGAGTCTAATATTGCTGTGGTTTTTCTGGAAAAAGTAGAAATTTCAAAAACGATTTTTCTATCTTCGTTCGGTCTCCATTCATCGGTGGGATGAATGCCCACAACTCTGGTCGGTGGAGGCGATGAGAATTGTACTGCCGGCGAATGTCGGAAACTGAAACCACGTGTGGTTTTTGCAGGCTTTATCAAATTTCGTTTATTAAAAATTCAAGTACTTTAGTTGTCGTTTAAGGCACGCATGCACTTTATTCTTGTTGTTTTGAGCGGCGTCGGATGCCATGCAGGTAAGTGAGCACATCACCGGCAGCACCACTGCACCTTTTAAACGCGTGAGAAATAAAAATAAAAAAAAAGTCTCTGGCGCAACATAAAGCAGCCTCAAGTGCTCAAAATGCAATTTGAAGATATAGATGTTTGTTTTTAAGTGAAACAAGTCCACCTGTGAAAATTTCTTGTCCTACCAGTACATTGACCACATCGCTGTTCGGTGATGCTAGCGGTATTTATTTCTTGACTTTCAACTTCAATTTATAATTTTATTTTCTTTTTTATGAGACAAAAGCATGCTCGTTTCCTTCGATGTGATGAACAATGTTCTCAATTGTGCTATAATGAATAAAAAAAATTCCAAGCGGTAGACAGTCCCTCTAAGCTTCTGCAATGTGAAGCATAGGTGTACGTAAACAAGATGTGTGGGCTCTATAGATGCGCTTGAGGTAATAAACTGTTTGAGCTCCACGACAGGTCACTTTGCGTGTGTAGTGTAGTGTCCGTAATGCTTTCATTTGGGCTGCTAACATGATTTACACTTTCCTTCTAAAATTTGGAGAGTCATTTGTTTAGCATGAGGAGAAAAATGCAAAATTTCTAGGGTTTGTTAGTTATATGTTTTAGTTATATGATGGAACTAGAATTTTATTCGGAAACACTAAGACCGAGAATTGCGAAAAAAAACTTGAATGGCCTGATAATATGTGCTTATTCTTTTCATTTATGAACAGGAAAGCGAACAGCGATTCCAGTCAGCGGGCAGATATATACCATGGATTCATCAATCAGCACTATATTTTTGCTGTTCCGTCCTACGGATCGCACTCGCAATACTCACAGCTCTCGTGAATCTTGTACGGTACCATGCCTCCGGGCCAGGTTTCATTCTTAGTGGGGCTCATGGCATACATGTCCATCAGGTCACTCTTGGTCATCATCATATCACCCTGGTACATAGCCTCGCCACCATCCATCTTCTGAACATCTTGCCACATTCGTTCAAACTGTGTATGACAAAGTAACCAATTCGAACGAGATTACTATGCCGAGCCACGAAAACGTGGTTTCTGACCCGTCATTGTAGTACAGTGGCTATGGTTTTCGAATAATTAACCGAAGGTCGCAGAATATGGTCGCGGCCATAGCGGCCTCATTTCGATGAACGCAGACGTAGAGACCCGACTACCTCAATTTACGTACACTAGAAGCTTGAAATTTACGAAGCCTTCCACTATTGTGTCCCTCATAATCAGGCCATGGTTTTATTTATTTTACTTTTAGATTCTGCAGCCCCAACGAGAATATGGCAGGAGCGTGAAAACAACAACAACAACAACAACAACGACGACGACGACGACGACGACGACAACAACAAATCAACATTCAAGAAATTTTTGATGTGGTAGTGAACGAGCACTTCCGGGCAGCGAATTCTAGGCTTCTAAAGTTTGAGAGCAAAAGCTCTATTCAAACACGTCAGTGTGGGTGAAGAAGGCAAAACCTCTACAATTACTGTAATGACGGTAGCTGCAGTAGGAAAAAAAGAAGACTGGTGAGGACGATGTTGTACGTCCTAGTTACCAACTTAAGCGAGTCTTTTGTTTCAACTAGATTCGCGCGAATACACTTTTCCCAATGTTGTGGCATAGGTTTGCTGTACGTTACCGCAGAATGTTGCTAATTTTCGCAGAATATTTTTCACAGACCATCACTCTTGGTTTCCCTACAAACTGTCGTTTCTTTACGTCGAGAGTATGCCCAGTACACGTGTAGTAGACACGTATTTGTCCACTACGCGAATGCCCGGTGAATAACCTAAATTGTACAATAAAATATCTCTAAATAAGCACAATGAACTTCTCCAAATAAGCCCAAATTACACAAAGAACCGAGGGACACTTGAATTTTGTGAAAGACGAAAAAAAAAGTTAGGCGATTGTGTGCTGGCGATAAATTTGATTGCCAGCCTGTTTTCTCTTAAGCTTTACCAACACATGTCATTACATGTCACTGAACTCTCCATTTGGAGAGCACCCTAAAATAGTTTTTTATTGCTTTATCTCGTATATATTGTCGTGTAGACTTCACCGACACTTATATTTAAAAAGCGGTGTATATATATTTATTCAGCCACTTACCATTTCAGATTTCTCTTTTTGTTCTTGAAGCACCTCAGGCTGACCAGAGACGAGATGCTCAATTGACTGTATCGGGGGAAACGCAAAATCACATTAAGAGCATCTGGAGCAGAATGAGGGGCGAACGCAGCAGTATACTGATACCTTTACGAAGCTAAATGGATATTGACATAACCTAAAACTGCTTGTCCACACCAAGGAAAATAAACAGTTGCTGATAGAAACAACGGCGGTTACAGGCGCAGGGATGAAAACAAAAATGGGAAAGGTAAATTGCCAAAGGTAGCTCATTGGGAGGCAGTACTGAACGTTACGTGTAATATTCGTTAACGCAGTAGCCACTTCGTACTGTACCGCAAAAAGTGGCCCCCTGCGAACAGAATTGCCATGTTCGCCTTGGCTTTTGGCTGTCTCCACAAATGAGTACATACAAAAAACTTCGAGTGGCATTTGGGTGAACGAGATTACAATAAACAACCAAACAACAGTTCCTAAACGACAAAAGCTGCTTCTTTAGCAATTTAGCTCCAAAACTTCACTCTTTTTTACTACTGTAGGTGCACTTCATTTAGCACTTGTGCATGAATGAAAAGCGTATATATATCCCATCCACACATATGACTACTCGATAAATGTAGGTCCCTCAGGGCAATGTTGATTTAAGTACGTGGTGATAAACCTCCAGAGTTCTTCTCGAGATTTCGTTGAGTGTGATTTAGTCGCCTTACCAAATTTTCATCACTGTGAAAGAGAAAACAGTGGTAACGTTGAATTTCTTTTTTTTATCAGGCATGAACTTCGAAATACACAATTAAACCAGCTATATCTCGTGGGTGCGAGACTAACAGTCGTAAGCGGCATGGTAGTCGACAATGACGATAAATTAAGGTTCTACCTATGATGCACATCGAGTTTCTTACCTCTTCATACTGCGCACATGTCAGTCCAAGCAGCGCGAACAAAAGCGTTGTTCGTCTCGGTATCATTGCACCTGAGGAAACTGTTCCAGCAGTTGATGCCGTTCACCTGCAGTGACGTCGTTTGCGGAAGCCACCAGCACGGAATGAATGAATTATCTGCCGAAGAAAGCTCTTAGTCCCGACGATGAGTCTGTGCAACAGTTTCCATGGGTTTCTTGCCGTAAGTTGTTAATAGATCGCATGCATAACTAGAAATTTCGGCTCATGGAACTTCCTTACACGGGGCAGGCTTTCCGCCTGCTGCAGACTGGGTGAACGTTTCAGTGGCTTAAAGCTGCGTTCCGCATGTATACTGTGCCAGTACCCCAGTAAAACGATGCCGAGCTTATATGTGTTTCCAGCAGGAAGCGTTGAGTCGGAGTGGACGGAACCACGAGAGTACGACCGCAAACACGTGGGCGATAAGGGGGAGTTACTGCTGTCGTGCGACATCTCGAGAGGGAAGTGATAAAACGGCGACGTATACTCCGTTTCATGCATCAAGTTCAACCCTTTGAAGTCTAGGCACACTTCCGGCAATAGACTTATTGAAACAAAAAAATAGCACAATGATTTAATTACCCGGTATATCTTCACTTTTTTTCTTTTATACTTCGAAGATAAACAGGTCCTCTTATAGGCACCTTGCAGTCGAGTTTTCCGGTGTAACTGCAGCGCCAGAACACACAGCCTAGCAAATGAAATTACACCTTTACTCACTAAAGGGGACCATCACAAGAATGCAAAGCAGTGCTTAGGTAGACTTCTGTTCATCGTGGGCACCTTGCCCGATGCTAGCACACCGTTGCTGGTAGAGTACACCTTGAATCCACTGTAGTTTCTGTTGCTGTTGCTCGTCCTGAACTCTTGTTGGAGCACGTGTGTCAATCGACACATCACGCGGGAACACGTTGGCTCACCGCGCGTCTGCCTAATCTCGTTCCCCAATGCCATCGCGTGATTACGGAAAGAGTGTAAGGGGGAGAGGACAGCACTTGCACACGCGCTATAGCGCATGCCAGAATGCGTTAGCACATGTCAGCGCGTTCTGACGATACTCTGTTTCAGCAGCTACATAATGCAGCACTGTACAGACTACTGGACTCGTGAGCCAATAAAAAGGGCAATTTGCCCCTATTGCTGAATCTTGTTACCCACCACCATCACGTGACTACTGAGAGAGTGTAGGAGAGAGACCACAGCGTCTTACCCAGCACCTTACGCAGGGTGGAACGCGCTGGCGCGTGAGCCTGTTGTGGCATTGCTGGGGCCAGATGCTGCGCATGCGCAGTAAAGGTGGTCACGCTGCACAGCACCAGATGGAACTCCGCCATCAGCTGCTTCCCATCTCAAATCATCATTGAAACGAGGCCGGTAAAAATGGAGTGTGATGTATGGGTCTTCCTCCTAGCATGATTGAACTGATTGTAGTATTACGCGTCTTTCTTTTCTGCGTGCCTATAACGGCCAAAGTCATCGAACTTTAGACGGGCCAGGGCGAGCAACGCAGCTCCTTATGGTCAGCAGTGGACGGCGCTAAGCTCAAGTTTGGGTGCGATGCCCACGCGGCCGAGAAATTCGTTACTGCGGATATACGCTGTCCGCGAAAACGCTGTGTCACTGGATTCAGAAGCGGTGGAAAGAAGGACGTGTACGGGCATGCGCTTTAATTCGGCATTGTCCATTCTTAGTAGGTAATAGTTACATTGTGACGCACCACATCAGATGGCTCTGCGCGTGTGCGGTAACAGCGGCTGCAGTGTTGTACCGATACAGGGGCGCCGCGTTACGATAAGAGCCGTGGCGCTACTGGACGCCGTTTGGAAGCCTATACAGCTGCACTAAGTTGCTCTGAATCACATAGCGTGTATTTGCTTTTGCTTCTTAGGGTTATTTGTAGCATGTTGTGATGCTATGCGCACGCATTCGCGTTCGACTCGCGCGAACATGTACAACGATGAAAGGCAAACGCAGGACTCGTGTTGTCCCATGTCTTGCTAAACAAGCTTCTGGAATAGCTTCCGCAGAGTTGCACTTTATAAAGAAACGTAGTATAAATACTCGGTGGGGAACCCTGCGGAAAGCGTCGTGCAAGGAAGCGGTGGTGAGAGCGGAAGTGGACACGGAAGGCTTTCGTCGTGGCGCAGGCGCAAAACAACAAGCCCCGGTGGCCTCTTTGATCGCTTTAAGCATTGCGTAATTTCCACTTCCTGCAAATAAGGCTTGTCTTCTTAGTTAAAACTGGTTAAAATGCTATCTGTCGCCCAGTTTTATCAACTGACCTTATATATTACGTTCTGCTGAGCCGTGCTCCCAGCTGGGTCTGCATGCAGAATTAGCATCTTTTCTTCTCCTCAACATCTCCTCCTCCTGCTTATCGTCAATGACAACCATGGGTCGTGCTATTAATTATGAACGCTTCTGTTTGTTTTACTAATTAATAAAGCTAGTGCTCCTGAAGCTGAACACGATATTTATTGACACTGTCATCTTGTTGAGTAATGGCAAAGTTATAATAAATGAACAGGCGTTTCATGTATATGCTGCAACCGTGATCTGTGAGAACTTCTGCCTACAAGCTATTCCTAATAATGTTGGGAATCGTGACTTCCCGATTCTTGCAAACTCTCTTTCCGAAAATACGTCCAATGTAGAAGGCAGCCCATGGCTACATACGCAGAAGTGAAACTTGGCGTATTGGACGTTGTAATCCCACACTCGACCCCAAGCGGAAATAAATTAAGGTGTCCCTAACGGTAAGAAAACATATAGCGTTGATGCTATACCTAATAGGGCGCTTTTACGTAACACATTCATAAATGACTTCGGTAAAAAGATAACGCACCACGACACCCGTGTAACGACATTGCATTTTATTCTGTTATCGCGTCTCTTAACTGCACCTATCGATAATATCCCTAGCATGCACATTTTGTGCAGTAGATGTACAATTGGAGAATAGGCGCCATTCTTCGGTACATGACATTTAGGTGCCAGCTTCTCAACTTTTTCTCAACAAGCAGCCTGCACTTGTATGCCAACCACAGCCCTCCAGAGTTTACCCCTCCAATCCTACTGCAAGACAGCTATGCGCAACTTCACGAGTGGCCTCATCTCACCGCTAGTGAACCGCATACTCGAAATCACATCCACATCTCGTCGCCACGAAGTTCACGCACTTGGGTTCCGGGCCATTTGGGCCTTGTCGAGTACAAAAGCTGCTCACAGCGCTGTCCGACAAATCGTACGCCAGGCGCGCCACTCATCATCAGAGTAGGTATACGCTCTCGACGAGTACAGCTGGATGAGGACGAGGAAGTCGAGTCCTGGTGCGACCACGCGAAGAACAGAATGGTCACGTGTAACAAAGTTATGCTTTACCGCAGGGCATCATTGAAGTACTCACCCTTTGACAAGTTGCTAGAAATAAGCACTGGTTGTCAACATGGTGGTTATTACTGACACGAAAATTCCCCACACACCCACACTGTGTAGTCGCATATACAGAGACGTTTATTCACCACAACGCAAATATTGCGGGCCGTCTCGCTACAGTCACGGGGCTGCCCCGCACTGACACACGCCACTAAACACAAACTACGCTTAGGATAACGCCCGAGCAGTGGGATGCCATGCTGCTCAGTGTGTTCTGAGATGAGCAACTCTGGGCAGACTGGCTGGCCGCAGACGCCACCAACACGGGAAGTTTATCTGCCTGCTGGGGCAGGGGTGCTGCGGTATATAGTATTGGTTTCCTGGCCCCACTTCTCGACCCCAGCAAGGACAAAAATAAAGATTTGTCTCCCTATCTATCGCTCTCTCCAGATGATTACTGCTGTAGCATCAGCTCATGCAGCCGCGAGCGCACTCTCCGACCACGCCGGCACCGGGCTCGACGAAGGCGAGTCTTTAGAGGGAAGGCCCACGAGCCCAGGCGCCCGCCACCTATGATGAAATTACGACGCACTATTGATTGATAGTTTATTCATTTTATTTAATTTTATTTCATAATACTGTCAGCCCTCTCATTAGGGCTCTTACCTGCAGGGTACAACCAACTACAAACCAACCAATATGCATTCTATGTGAGGTGGTAGCGCTATCAATTAATACATATGTAACACTTAATCAAATCGGCAAACACTGCCTGCAATTACAGCAACGCTTGGCTACGCATCACAAGGCTTAAACGTAGCTGAGAGAAAGAAAACGAAGAAATTCAAAGCAAGGAAACCAGCAGGCTTATAATCTGGCAGCTCTATCACTCAAATACATGTCCAACAATTTTTGGGACTTGGCAAAGATCGCTTGCATATACTACAATGCCGGGCAACGCATTCCAAAGCTCGATCGCAGCTTAAAAAAATAACAAAACACATCTATCCGACTGTACTAAAATACAGTCGTGATTAACCCCACTGCTTCGTTTCCCTGGCACTTTTAGGTACAAATCTTCGTTAATTTTCAGTTGTCCTTGCAGTATCCTGAAAAGAGCTTTCAACCGGTTCTTTCGTCTTCGTGCCTCAAGTGATTCCAGTTCACATGACTCCAAAATCTGCGTAATAGAATCTAACTGGCGGTAATTTCAGCATATGTGGGGTTTAACGTCCTAAAACCACCCCATGCTTATGAAGAAGCCGTAGATGAGGGCCCCGGAAATTTCGACGTCCATCCGTCCGTCCGTCCGTCTATCTATCTATCTATCTATCTATCTATCTATCTATCTATCTATCTATCTATCTATCTATCTATCTATCTATCTATCTATCTATCTATCTATCTATCTATCTATCTATCTATCTATCTGTCTGTCTATCTGTCTGTCTGTCTGTCTGTCTGTCTGTCTGTCTGTCTGTCTGTCTGTCTGTCTGTCTGTCTGTCTGTCTGTCTGTCTGTCTGTCTGTCTGTCTGTCTGTCTGTCTGTCTGTCTGTCTGTCTGTCTGTCTATCTATCTATCTATCTATCTATCTATCTATCTATCTATCTATCTATCTATCTATCTATCTATCTATCTATCTATCTATCTATCTATCTATCTATCTATCTATCTATACGCATACGTGTTCGTTCACCCCCTTAACTTGGGGGAACCAAACTTACCATGGGAAAGTAAGATGGTTTGACGCGTATGACTGGCTGGTCATGACATAAATAAAAACTTATCCAGTCGGATATGTCGTCAAGTCCTTTCCGCCAGACGTGTGGCGCGTATACCCGCAGGCAGATAAGTGCCACAGGTATGCGACAATGTGCCACAAGTGTTTGACAGTTTATATCCACCAGACCAGTCATTGTTAAATTAAATGCGAGAGCGCTAAGAAAAACCTACATTTCCCATTTTGAACCAACCAATGCACAGCATGATTGTAGTAAGCCCAGCAGAAATCGATACTAAGCAATATGCGCGGAATTTCAAGTATTCTATAGCACGCCAACTTTTGAAACTACTTTTCAAACATACATTACTAATCGTGAAACTTTAATTGTAAATGCAGTAGTGGCTATTCAATTTTATAAACTTTACATACGTACACGTATAATAGAGCCGTCAGGTTGAGTTAGCGTCAATTCAGAGTTAAGCGCCATCCGCTGAAATGGATTTATGTAGAAGTGTCCAGGGCTACCATCCTCGCGAGCACCAGTGCTTCAAGTGAGCTTACCCCATCTGATGTTACTAATATACATTACCCCACAGCATACAAACATATATGTCCGTGGTGTGGGGCCACACCAACTCTGTTTCACATCACGTGGGAGTGTACGCATCACAATGAAGAACACCACAACATGAACAACACAGAGGAACAATGGGAGGCGCTGCTGTCCAGCTTGGCCATTGTTGATCAGCGCTGGCTGCTCCAACGGGTTGAAATGATGGCTAGAGCCAGCGGAGACATGGAATAGGGGCCCGACCATTTGGATTGCTCCGCGTTATGCGCAAATAAAGTTTTCTCTCTCTCTTTCTCTCTCTACTAATATATATGTTGCTGTTGGCATCTTTACGCATCTGTAAATCACTGGGTATATAAAACATATGCATTTGTCTAACGTATGTTTTTCCGTGCATTTGTACGTATCTTTAGCGCCAGTTGGTAAGGTAGCGCAAAATAAAAAAAATATACAACACAGTCACCTTCTATCCACATGCTTCGCATATGATCGATTACCAAAGTATGTGAGTGGGATCTGCTGAATTTCTTTTTCTTTCGAGACCCAGATTTGCCTCTTCATCACCCCCAAGCAACAAAATGCGTCATTAAGGAACAATGCCATCACGAAAACGCTTCCCCTAATTGAGAGACCACGGAAGCGCTGATAAGCACTCATTGTTGACTCGATAAGGACTTGCAGAATTTAAACTGACCTGCGTATGCATGAAAGGTGAACGTGGCATCTACGTGGTCGCGGTATCGTGGTCCGAGGTGCTGTCGAAACGGGCGTAGTGCTGGTGATGCTGAAATACAGCCACCCATTTTTTTTTAACCTACACGCGCGAGCGTCGACTGCCGAGTCTGTAACCTCCTGTTGCGTCCCTCCTGGCAACCGGTTCCTGGAACAGCCTCGCAGAAGACAGATGCAGGGGACTGTTCATTGCAGGCATGCAGGTATTCGCGCTTATTTTGCCGCTGGGCTCCGTCAAACGCCGCTTATAGACTGGGTTGTCAATGCTCGCACGTTCAGGTTAAAAATATGGGTGGCTGCACCTTTGTGCTGTGCTTCAGTTTATAAGATTCCGTGTAGCCAGTTAAATAATATGGTTGTTTCCAGAAAAGGTGGTTTTTAGTGACGGTCTCCGAGAATGGCCGTGCACCTATAGCGTAGAACCCTTCATCTCGGTGGCTTCATTCACCAGTTGATAATACAATCGCAAAAAAAAAAGACGCGACAAAAAAAAAAGCTTACAGGACGAGCTCTGTGCGCGCTTTCGTCTCATATTTCTATACACTGTACTCATGTGGCTGCGTTGCGGCTGCCATGATACCACGCTGTTGTTCCGACTTTCAGATCAGCAGGCAACGGATGTGTAACCTTATCGTAAGAAGCAACAGGCTATCTGTGCTATCTGCGTTCAAGTACCACTCATTCAATAGATCGCTTACCATTATTGAGGAGGGTTCCACCAATCGTACGCTCACTTAGTAGCGTTTGCTGCTTTTTCAAAGTTTATGTTTCATTTTTGTTTATTAGTATAATTTTACCCAGTCAGGCCGGTCTGTGTCAAATATGTTTAATTAAAATTTTTGTTTTTGGCATTTTACTGAAAGTTGTTCGAATGATGCGCATCACTTGTCCAGTAAGAGTCTTTACTTTTCTGCAGTTCTTTTTTACTGCTGTTACAACAAAGTTCTACCAGCTAGCACCCACTTCAACACTTGTTCGTCAGGCCCGGTATATACATAATTTTTATGGTTTATCCCGGTGGTGCGATACCACAACTGACGGCAAACTGTACGTCGCATCGATCCGCATAAACATGTAAATGGAAAGTGGCATCCACAGAATTTCGGTTTCGGAGCCTGAATTCGCGTCGGATATATCCAGTTTTTGGTGGGATTAGACGAAGCAGTAATACTACAGGAGGAACTAGCCATATTAGTGGGTCATTATCCACATAATTAGAATATACCGGCAATGAGAACGAGGACGAAAGAGAGCGAGGCGCTGCGTATACGGTGAATGGCGGTGATAGCGAAAAGGGGTAACGAGACTGGCGAGAGAAAGAACGACAGTGGTGAGACGACAGGTTCCGCGACGGCCACCCGCGGCGTCACATAGAGTTACTGTATATGCTACCTTTATGTAGCATATACAGTAACTATAGCGGATGGATGGATGGGTGGATGGATGGATGGATATGGCTGGACCCTTTAGATCAGGCGGTGACTAGCGCCACCAAGCCGTAATACTTAATGAACCAAAAACTATATTTTTTTTCTATAAATAGTGAGGTTGAGGATTCGTACTTTGCAGCGAAGGGTTCAATTTTCACTCGTGCCTTGACTTTAGCCACCAATCAGATAACCTCCTTCTAGTTAATTCTACCCGCTTAAAGTCTATTTTGCCCTCACTGTCCCTAAACCCCAGTGCTTTGCAAAACTCTGCGCCATCAACCTGAACTACAGGGTGAAGCCCTTTACAGAACATTATCAAGGGTTCCGCAGTTTTTTTCCTCTTCTTACGCACTGCATACTGTGTCTACCCCTTCGTATTTGGCCCGATATGTCTTGGTTCGCAATACTCCCGTCCTGGCCTCAAACAGTAGAGAACTACCCCGAGTATTATCATAGATCCTTTCCTTGGCTATTTTCTGCTTAAAAGTTCGATAGATCTCTAGCGCGGACTTCTTAATCAGTGCCACAGTTGTGCGTGCGCCATCATGTGGTCACTGATGACGTCAACGCCAAGGTATGCGGCGAGGGCGCGCACTGATATCATATATGAAGCATTTTTTCCCCTAAAAGAGCCAAATGAGGAAACCGAAGCTAGGCTAAATTTCTCTGGAACGTAAAGCACGCCTAAGTATTTTCAGTTTATAGAACAGTTATAACCAAAATGCGGCAAGTCCTCATTGTGACAAGAGGTTAAAAAGGCAGTTTCTAATAAAAAATGAGCCAAGTACTCCAACTGTTTCAATCAAAGTGAGCCATATTCTACAAACTAGCATTTCTCCAACAAATATGATCAAAACAACCAACATGGTCCCACCCAAGATGTTTCATTCGTGTCTTAGTTGTTTTGCTATCGTGTTTACGTTCCAGAATTAGGGTTTCTAGTGCCAGTTGGCATTTACTTAAGGACATGATGTTGGATGACAAAACTCGAATGTAAAAAGTAAGAGGCTGACTTGCCTACTTCTTTTTGTATCTTGTCATTCTTTTCCACTTTAGCGCAACAGTATCTTGTCCTCCGTTCACTCCAACACAATATATTTCAAATAAAATTGGCATGAAATAAAGATATTGGGCATCTATCTATTTCCTAAGAAAGAAGTGGTGAGCAATGGCATGGCATAAAACTAACTGAAACACTTTTTAATGCCTTCAATAGATGCCAGAAATAAGAAAACATTGTTGACAGTCTAGAATAGTGCTCCTATTGCCGCGAAGGACCACTCGCTTTTCAAGTCTAGTAATCACCATTACGCCTATGCGTCGAAGCACTTCACTGGTGGATGCACAAATATGATGTCAATTCTATCGCAAAATATTTCTATACCCTTCATTCGAACCGTTTTACACTTATTTTGCGAGCTAATTCATGACCAAACGAAATGTTTCAATCTATATCAGCCAAATACAAACTTTACTCCACAATATTGACGATATTTGTCTATGTAGATTTTAGGCACAATATAGATTTGTGGTACTTATAGGAGAGGAACATACAGCAAAAAAGTTACTTGGGTAGGCCCAACCATATCGTCAGTGGAAAAAGAAGTGCGTTTTTATCAGTTTCATATCGAGTGCATTTGGCTATTTTATAAAAAAAAACCCCGCCTCATATGAAAATAAAGCGCAGCATCAACGGAGGTCAGTTTGCGGCGGATGCAGTGGAACGCGCATAGGCGCTGTCTTTTTCAGCTTCTCGGTTTGCGACCCGATCGTGCTACGCTCAGTGTGTCAATAGGAGTGAAATCGGCTGCACGAAAATGTCCGCGACAGTCACGCTACTCGCGGCGTGGTACGCAACTCTCTACCAATATGTCTGCCTCTAATCATCGCAGAATTAAAACAGCCATACAGCTGCGCTCAGAATTATAATTAGGCAGTATCATAGCTGTCCTTGCATTTTTTCCTCACTGCATGACATATGCTACAATATTAGATGAATTAGATTTCTTCTATTGCAACTAAAATCATAGCTTAAATTGCAAGTCGGGTATACGCCATTAGCGAAGAAACAGTAAACATACCGAAACGTAAACGTTGCTCATAATTAAAAACCAAATAAATACTAGGAATGGCCATTTCAAAGCAAAAGTTTCAAATTCCTATTAACATCACAAAAGAATAAAGTAAAGTTACATGTATTTCCATGAAGCACAAAATAACTGCTCTAATATCACGATTTTGCACAATTATACGGCACAGTCTTTTTCCTATCCGGACACCATGCCGTTTACAGTAAAACGTTATTTTTTGCTACACGCTAATGCTTTTATTTTTATTATCCGACCCTCTACAGGTTTCCCAGAGCGAATGAGAGCCAACAATTAAAGTATGTGCCTCTGCGTAGTTGTAGTGGGTTTGCCCCACGCAACCAACTGTCAGCAGGCCAACCGAGCTGGCATGAACGTTCTTCCGACTAACTCGCAGGAAACCTTTAACGAGAAAAGCACGCACTTCGTGAAAAAGCGGAGCGACACCTTTATCTTACGGGCTATACTGGTATTCGGCCTACTCTTCGTCATTCTCGTTGTCATGCAACTGATCTTCAGAAGGCGAGGGGAGAAGCTTGTCGGAATGTCCGACTTCTGCTGCATCGACGAGGCGAGGCTTTTGCTTGACGACCTCAACACCAGCGTCGATCCTTGCGGCAGCTTCTACGACTTCGTGTGCTTGAAAGGCCCTCATGTTGGCGATTCGTCGCGGAAGTCACCCGGTCTTCGAAGCCTCGAGATAGAGTGGGCTCTCGTCGAAAACCTACCGGACGTGGCCAACACGTCCATCGGCATCACACTGTGGCTTCTGGGGCGCAGCTGCGCCACGCAAGACTGGAGGCCCCAGCAAGCGTTGCCCGAATTCACCAGGGCTGTCGTTGCCGCCGCCAACCTCTCTCGCTCCGGAACGCCTCTTCAAAACCTCACGAGCATCTTCCAGTTTATGGCCCTGATGGAGTTCAGGTTCAACACACCAGTAGCTTTGTCTTTTACCGAAAATAACCGAAGTTCCGCGAGTGACGTTTCCGAACTCACAGTGAGATGGCAAGGTGTCTCAGTGCAGGAAAGAATGGACCTTTGTAGCATCTGCGTGATCGCTGTCGTGAGAACGCTAAACAATGGCTCCGACAGCAACGAGACGCTGCCTAGACTTCAGAACCTCGAACTGCCACCACCTCAGTACCCCGACGACGAAAATCCAGCCGACCTAGAACAGGTCAACATAACGAACGTAGCGCCGTTCAAAGGCGTTGATCCAGCTGGGTGGAATGCCGTGTTGGATGACCTTATGCGACCAATTTTTCCCAGAGTCCAAGTGTTAAAGCGTCGGAAAGGGAACAACGATATTGACAAAGTGCTGGGGCGTCTAGCGGCTGACGCTTCTGTGGGTGCAACTTTCGTAATCCAACACACCGTCATAGAGTTATACGGTCAGTTGCTAAGTTACACGATGTATGATGTAATAAGAGACAGGCGAGAGTGTTTCGCAAATATGCTGAAGATCCCGTTCGTGGAGGAAGCATTCAGAGCGCAGGTGGTCAGTAGCCCTTTGATTGAGATGTACTTGCAGAATCTGTTCGCACGTGTGAGGGAGACACTAACGAGGCAAACGTTATCCAACCCTTCGTTCACCTCGAAAGACGACGCAAGCTCCGCGGTGATTTTTCTGAACAATGTCTCGCTAGAGTTGCCCGACGTCCCTGGAGTCATCGACCAGCCCCCGCCTAGAATGACTTTCTCTTTCTCCTGGAACCTGCTTCATGTACGGTCTTACAACTTCGAGATAGCCCGGCTGCGCACGGCGCGCAAGCTGCGTGAGACCCAGAGTGCTGTGTCGTCACCCCACGTGACACGAAGCGGTTCGAAGATCTTCGTGTACGCCGAAGCCTACGCGCACATCTTCTTCTGGAAGCGCGAATCGCACGTCATGGACTTGCCAGTCTTGGCAGCTCGCATGGCGAAAGAACTTTGGTCGATGCTCTTTGAACGAATGGATGCCCGTTCCAACGAGACGGCGCAGAACGCCACCACGGCATTCCGTGAATGCTTCAGGCGCGCTTATTTTCCCCATGCCGCGTCCGACGAGTACGACGGGTTGGCCGAGTGGGCAGCGGCGCTCGGAACCGTTGTCGAAGCTGCGGACCCTCTCAGGTGGAAGCGAGAGGTTCTTCTAGCAGCGAACGCGCCCATATCCGAAGGCCGGCTCTTTTATCTGGAGTGGGCAAGTGCCATGTGTGTCGTTACGCTGCCGCGAGGGTTCGGTACGTCAGGTGGCGTGAACGTTCCGCTGAGGCACACCGCCGATTTCGCTGCGCGCTTCAAGTGTCCTGAAGGCTCTCCCATGACTCAAAGAACTCATTGTCCCACGTAGGCGAGCAGAAGGCACTTTTCTGTTTATTTATACCGGAACATTGTGTTTGAAAAAGAAAAAAATGCGGGGCTGTATATGACGACGATGGCGTGCTTTTGGTTAGTATTGCCTGTTGCCCAACCGCCTTTTAAGTTATTGTTCGAAAAACTAAGAAATGCACACATTTTGGGCAAACTGTCTACCGTTTGGACTTCGCAGACATTGTTTTAGGTAGAACGTATGGGGTGTATTTCTCATAAGTAATGTAGCAATATTACACAAAACAATTTTAGACCTACTGTAGGATACAAAATGCCTCCGTAGATGGTGTGGCGCGGATCCTTGAGAAAAATGTAGCATAGTTTCAAGCTCTGTGCACGGCTAGCATTTCTAAAGGATTTATCTCTACTAAATGATGATGAAAGAAATCATTGGAATTGAAAGGAGTATCCGTTTATCTGCTGCATGATCTCCCGTGAATCTATGAATCGGATGTTAACGTTGACGACCAGGTCTGCACTGGTGACGTCTTAACACCCAGGTGCGCAACGATGAGGGCACTGCTGTGCGTCTTTTACGGGGAAATCAGAAGTGTTGAGCCGGGTGAAATCTAGTGATCGAAAGCTACAAAGCTACCTTGCACAGGTTCTCGTGTACAAGAGCCACCAATAATTGCTAGCATAAAATAACTAGTTGTTCTCCTATTACAGTTTTCACCGACGTAATCGAAATTTAAGGTCAATCTGCTCGTCGCCAGGGCTGTTTTGGCTCGGGTATGTGAGTAGCGTGGACTTTGCGCATCTTGCGGCGGTATTTGTTACTGCTGTCTTGTCTCAACGGGAACGAACTTGACTTCAGCTGAGAAACCGCGCTTGAATGTGGTGTATGGTCTGTACTCGATGACCACGTTCCGACCCACTGAAGTGACGACGTTGCCAGGCTTGATTTCGTCGCTGCAGAACCTGCAGACGTGCAAAATAATATTATTTAAAATGTTAACAAAAAAACTAAGAGATGTAGTTGGGTGATATCACTAGAACTTTACTCTGTTTCATACTTCAGATGAAATGCTCGAGAAGCTGTGCAAAAATTTCGGTCAGTAAAATGCGTAAGTGAGCACGTTCAGTGCACGAATTTCGTCGTTGTAAACACGGCGTCAGTGATCGGCTCCGCACTGCACGCTCTCGGAATTGATCGTGGAGGCCTCACTTTGAAAACTGAGACGCTAAGCAATTCAGAACAACCTTTTCAGAACTGCGTAAGTAACGGCGATTGTTTATTTCTAAATCGCGAAGCATCGTCATTTATTACTCCGTCTGAAAATGCAAACAAAAAAAATTACGGGTAGGGAAACTATTGGTGTGCACTAGAGGTGTGTGAATATTCGAACATTCTAAGTTGAATAACGGAGATTTCGAGATCTTGCGCCGATTGCCCCGTGAACACAAGCAAAGCTACATATTGGTTCCGAAACAAGTTCTAGGAATGTTGTTTCATTTTGTTTTCACAAATTAGCGTGCCGTGTGCCCATATACTCACGTTTGTCCGAGGTAGAGTGACTGCAGTCGGATTTCGAAACGATCGTAGATGCACAACTTGCGGACTCGGCTGTACAGGTCGAAGGCCCGGAACGTCAATTGAACCTTGTTGTTTGGTGGAGCCTGCGAATGTATAAGGTCGTGGTGACTGTGCTTCTCACAGCCATTTTCACAGTTGTTTAGCCCATGTTACACGCGGAAAAGCATGACATGTTCATGCTTTATGACTTCAATAAACATTATCAACCCTACATGTGATTTCGCGATGAAAAACCACATGTCATTATAGGCTCGCTTGGCCATCGACTCACAGTGAGCCTACGATTTCAGCCCTTATTAGGCACGTTTTGCAAACATAAGTGAGTTCACCGGCCTAATACTGTGTTTGAGATTACTTCTAGTGAAAGATCAATTTGCTTTAACATTGTTCAACTACGCAGTTCAACATATTTCCTCGTTTTGCGTCATAGATAGAGATGATATGACACAAAGCTTAACTTTCATGCCTTACGTGCTAAGAGTAACTTTTTATGACAGAGAGACACGCTGTTCTGAGGGGCACACAAGAAATTTACACCATGACCTCGGCTCCTTCAAATGCGCCTAAATAGAATGGTTTTTTGCATTTAATGTCTATTAAAATGTGTACGCCCTGCCCGGGGTCGATTCCCCGTCGTCAAGGCTAGGAGCGCGACAGCTTGGCCGCTAAGTTACAACGGACGATGCCTTCTAGTCAGCACTTCCACGACGCACTTTCTTTTACTTGAGCCCATATTGCATTGCAAAGAACGGCAATGCCGAAAGGACCCTCCCTTCCCCTCCCCCACCTAAAAACAATAGAAGTCGACGGAAGTCAACAAGATTCTGTCCAGTCGACTGCCTATCTATCTAGACTGCATAACGCACCTTTTCATTATCCAAACAGCGAGTATATAGTTCCGCTGAAGCCAACATTTTCACAATAGTTTCTGTCTTTTTCGAGGCAGCAACTGCCTTGAAGTAGACAAGAGCAGTTGTTGAAAATTCGGTTCCTGTGAGACCCGTTATTAAAGGATTTTTCCACTTTTGATGCCGTCATGATGCCACACATCCATATGAAATGTCATCTCATGAAGCGTCTACACTCTAAGGCACCTAAAGTACGGCGATTCAAAATCTAGTGCGCTGAATACTCAGATTAGGTTTTTCGAACACCCTAGTATTGAATTTTTTTTTCTTAAGTGTTCTTGCGGTTTGAAGCCACGAGGATGTATTTAAATAAATGTCGTGGCAACAGAATTCCCATGCAACGCTTATTCGATCATTCCAGTGACTATAGGCGGCATAACGGTAGGTCAAAAATGGCGGACGAGACGGTGCTCAGGTGCGCGTATCAGGCAGCAAAGCTGGTCAGACTCTCAAGTTTCGCTGCAGACCACACTTTCTCTCGCTAAATAGACGCATAGATGTTGGAATGAAAATGAATTATCGCTTATGAATACCGCGAGACCAAACTGCGTCGCAGATTTATCAGCATGTGCCAGGTTCGGAGGAAAGCCGCGTGGCGCCGCCTGCGTCGCTAGAATGACCGAATGGAGAGCGTACATGACCGGCGGTCGTGAAGGCTCGCTAGCAACGCTATTTTCAATATTATTTAGCTCGCGATTCAGTTCAGCGCCACTGTGAGAGCGACATTCGGGTTGTTAACTTACTTGTATCCACCATACGCAGACGCCATCCTGTGGTCTCTGGCTTTTGGGGTAACCGGGAGAGCTAATCGTTTTCTCGCGAATCACACGGCCACCGCAGTTGGGTCGAGCTGCGAGGAAATCGACGCGACCACTTGATTAGCTTCTCCCTCTGTGCCTCCCACGTTGGATAACTTATTGTTTGATTGGCAGTGTATTCAACTGTTTAATGATTATTTAAGTATTTATTATTTTGTTCATTCAATTGTGCTATTGCTGCGTATAATGTGACTGTAGAAACACGAGAGTCACCGTTTTTCGCATCGCGGTGACAACAAGAAGGCACATGAGCTGAGACAAAATGCTTGCTGAGCCTTCAAAAAATTGCCTCAGGAGAAGCTTTCAGGCAACCTTACGGAAGTCAAAGCTTATCTTCATTTGTGAAATTCATTATTATTATTATTATTATTATTATTATTATTATTATTATTATTATTATTATTATTATTATTATTCAACTTGTACTCACAGTAGTAAGAACGACGCAACCTCTCGCATCGCTCTCCCTCGGTGTTGGGCGGGCAGACGCACTTGCAGGTGTGATCGACGAACCCTTCGTTGGCACACACGGGTCTGCTCGTGCATGCGGCTACAACGACATTAAATAAGAAGGCCGTCAGGGGAATAAGCAATAGCCACTCAAAATAAGCATGACGTGTCGCAGGCATGCACGAACAACGTGCGCCTATTAGATCTTCCTGTTGTCGAACAATGAGAACCCACCACAACGGTCAAGTGGTTTCGACGCTCGACTGCTGACCTGAAGGCCGTGGCGGCCGCATTTTAGATGGTGCCGAAAGTGCTTGAGGCTTGTGTACTTCGATTTAGCCGCACGTTAAACACCTGATATCCAGAGCCTACAGCGTCCCTCGCAATCATGACGTGGTCTTGGGACGTTAAACAGCAACAATGATTAAATATGAGTCAGTGAGAAGGGACGTTTGCGCGTTATTTGCAATTCCGACGACGCTCTCGATGGGTGTACACCTCAATCTATGTCTTGTGTGTTGCGCGCAACGTTAACTTAGTGTAGGTCTCACTCTGGGGCGCGGTGTCTTGCGGCGGTTTCGGACTCTGACGTGGAAAGCCTAGGAGCATGCGCCACCTATTAGGCATGCTTCAAAATGGCAGCGTTGAAAGGTGCACTTGTTTAAACGAAGAAGCACGCTCCCTCGGGGCGCTTGTGGCATCTCGATTCCAAATGATCATGCGTCTTGGCTGAAATGCACGTCATCAAGATGATGCAATCACCCTGAGGAAGCGTGCTTCCTCCGTTAAACAGCGCACCTTTCAACTCTAGTCACTCGTAAAAAGCAGGCCAGCATGTCTAATGGGCCGCGCGTGCTCCTGGGCACAACATGTCAGTGTATGCAACGGCCGCAAGGTGTCGCGCCCCACACCAAGGCTACCTGCTCACGCGCTATACACGTATACGTGGACGCGGCTATACGCACTAATAAATATTATATGATCTTTGAGTTATCGAATGATGAGTGAAGAGCATCATAGCTTGCCCACCCACTCTGTGCCACTGATGGCGCACGTTAGCAAGAGCAGTATTTTTGCCACAGAGCCCTCAAATCAGCGATCAGTACCATATAGACTACAAGACTTACGGGCATTCTGTGGAATCCTTGCGTTCGCGCGAGATACAGGTCTGCAAGTGACTGTGCCACCGCTGGTTGTTCGCTTACCATCGCACCGGTAGAGGAAGTTCGCCTTGCGTCGGTCGCGGAACGTCAGTCCGTTCTGCCTGCGGATCAGCGGCGCAAGCAGCGGGTTCACTGGACTCAGCGTTTTCATTTCCGGCGATGCTGCGAACGCCTGCACCGCGGTAGTTGGGTTTTGGCACTAAGTCATGCTTACTGTCGAATTCCACATCTCTAGCCACAAACTGCCCTAACCTCGAAACGCGCCACGATGCCCAGCAATTAGTGCCGTTGAACAAGTGCCTACATTGCGAAAGCAACAATGGTTTCGTTAGTAACGCGGTCACATTCACTAACTGCACTGCGACGAAAGAAAAACGCGATACTTTTGGTGTGAACTTGTACTGGGACACAAACAACTCGTCTCTGCCACGTTACAGGCTCCGTCGTCGATAAATGTTAGACCTGGGAAGCTGCGGTGAATAATTTACAGTACATTCAGGACACGCTAAGAAAAGTGCAGGTAAAAGGGCATGAACATCCGAGTCTCTCTTCAAGTTACTTTGACGTACTGAGTCGGCTGAATTGCACCCCTCCTTTCCAGAAGATTTATGCGCCTCACTTTGAATTGCACTAACCTCGGGATCGCCAATAATGTTATGTGATGACGTGATGAAATGGCAGCGCAATATTCTGCATTTGATTACAGCGTGAGGACCTCACAATATGTCGTCACGAAGAACGCCATGTTGGATTTTCTTTTTGTGATAGTTTTTTTTGCGTCCTCCTCATCAAACCGAATTCACCTGATTTTTCGACTCTTGGCACTCAGCAGGCTTTCGCCTTTTAAGTATTCCGAAACGGTTACATAGGTCAAATACTCATAGAGGCTCTATTGTAACATGTGCATTGGTTTTAGCGTTATTCGTGTGTTTTTAGAAAGGGTGTTACCGTTGGCGAGTAGTGCATGACTGAGGTGTAGTCGTATCGTGCTCCGTACTCCCGCTTGGTCTGGTCCGGGTCGAACTGACTACGCCGTCCTTCCACAATGTTAGGGTAGTTGACCACCACGTAGCGGTTGCGGTCGGCGCGCGACTGCTCGTGCACGAACCCGATGGCATGCCCGATCTCGTGCACCACTGTCCCCAGCTGTCAACAAAGTGCAGTAAAAGAAAACAATGTACTTGGTGTAAATGCGTAACTCGCATTATTCCTCGTTCGTTTTTATACCACAAATAGAACCCGCTTAATCATTACCCTTTCAGTCCCCACGTGGGAGCTGCCCGCAACACAGTGATCTGTGTTTTGGAGGACCAAAAAAAAGTTTATCCAATCCAATCATTGCCCTTTCTGGTTAAGTAGAGTGCAGGTAGCTTTACGCTAGACTTTATGGTTCTTCGCTCCTGTCGTACCCATTATATGCATCCTACTTAGCAATGTAAATGGTATGTTATGGTATGCAAAAACTTTACTCAAGTCCGTCGGGGTGTGAACTAGCACGTAGCGGGCCGCTCCCGCATCGGGGCAGATAGGCCCAACCCCTCCGCCACGTCGTGGGCCCATTTGACTGCCCATAGCTGCGTCCTTAAATCCGTACTGTGTAGCGCAGCATCCCACTTTGACGATGTAACGTATTCAACCCGTAACGCAGGGCACCGCCAGAGCATATGATTTAGGCTGGCAAAGTCTGGGCAAAGCGCGCAAGTGTGTGACGTCTGAATTTCAAGGTAAATTTTGTGCAAGAGTACGGGACTGGCATATGCCCCGACCTGCAGGAGTCTAAGCGTCAATGCCTGAGGCCTATTCAGTTTACTGTGCCGTGGCGGATACTTTCGCCTTCTCTGATAAAAGTTTTTGCAAAGTTCATTGTATCGTTGGGGGATCTTCTATGTCCAGAACGTCGTCGGTGGTTGGACAAAATCAGCATGTCACACAAGCATAATTATGTTAGTGTGGAGGTTGAGTTTTTCTCTATCTACGCGACAGACATTCCGTGTGCAAATTTGTTCGGTTCGTTCAAGGACTAGCTCGCGCTGGCGCCTTGTACAACACGCAGTGTCCATACGATGCGTGCCATTCAAGAAAGCTGTTCCTTGGTTTTGGAGACAAAACGCGCCATATGTGCCAATGCTTATACTCTAATAAATACACCATGTAGTCACTACAAAACTGCGCGAAAAATCGACAAGAAACAGAGAAGGCACACACACAAGCGCAGACTAACAACTGACAGTTATTGAAAGAAACACTTATATACCTAAAGAAAAACTATGACGTGAAAGATTAGAAGTTGGCAGTGAGATAATCAATCTCTAGTTGGTGCAAAGTCACCGAAGGCCTCGCAACACACGTGTCGCCATACTTGTGTATATAAAAAGCCTCCGCAACTTCTCTCGCTGTCCTATCCCTGTGCCGTGACAACACCCTTGTTTCGTGAAATAAAGGGGAACACTTGCAATCCCTGCAATGTAGGCACAGATTCGACGAAGGGTGGGCCTTCAGCGATGTCCTGTGATCCATTAATCGGTTGTTCAAACATCTTCCAGTTTGCCCAATATAGCACCTACCACATGATAAGGGGATAAGATACACCGCACCAATTCCACACTCTACAAACGTTTCCCGGTGTTTGACCACACAAACATACCACTTTTTTTCTTTTCCTTCAGCTTTCCTATCCACCATTGCGCACACTCGGCCCAACTTATTCCTGGACGAAAAAACGACATTAACACCAAATCTATGTCCCACCTTTTTCATGCGGTGGGAGAAGGCATGAAGATAAGGAATGCACGTGTAAGGCAACCGTTTATCTATGCCCGCTCTGTCATTACCTTCCCGTTTTAGTTTCTTCAACAATCTTTCACTTAGAAGACCCAGCCTTCCTTCTGGGAAGTTCGATAACCTAAGCCTAGTAAGCTGGTCATGAAAAGCCTCCGACATCTGATGCGGGCACGATTTGCACAAAGCAGATTCGAGACACGAAGTGGCGACACCATTCTTGACCAGCTTTGAGTTACAGGAATGAAAATCAAGAATGGGCTTAATCGACCTCGGCGAATACCGCCAGCACGTGTGCTCCTGCCCAATCCTAATTTTCAAATCAAGAAACTGAATGCAGCCATCTTTCGGGACCTCAAAGGTAAATTTCAAACCCCGTCCTTTCTCATTAAACATTTTCAGCACATTGACCCTGGACCTGACACAGTTGTCCATTTCAACAAACACTAGATAATCATCAACGTATCTCATTGTCTTAAGCGCTAAACTTTCTAAGCCTCCCTCAAGGTCTCGATCTATCCTCCCCAAGTATACCTCACTCAGTTTAGGGGCAACACGGGAACCTATGCACACACCCGATTTCTGCCTATACACACCACCTTTCCATTCTACCAAAGTCGAGCGAAGATACATCGACAACAGTTCCAAGAAGGACGCAACAGAAACTCCGCACTCATTTTGGAACTGTAGGGCGTCGTTGTGGTCCTGTATGCAGTCTCTCACACTTTTCATCAAGGTTTCATGCTCCAACGAGTAAAAAAGGTCCTCTACATCTATGCTAAACACTGACATAGGACCGGGGGGTACCGTCCTCAGGAACTGAACGACTTCCTCGGAATTCTTCACCCGAAAAGGATCCTGCACCTTTAGAGATGATAGGTGCTTTTGCAGAAATGCTGATACCAAACATTGCCAAGTTCCGCGTTCTGAAACAACTACCCTAAAGGGATGGCCCTCCTTGTGTGTTTTGACGGTGAAGAAAAGGTTCAGCAAATTGCCTTTCGCACCTCGCACCGCCGCAGCCAACCCTTCAAGCCTCAGTTGTTCCAGTAAGGCGACGGCCTTTTTCTTCACCTCCTTTGGTTTTTCTTCAACCTGCTTGAGGTTCTTGTGAACAGCTTGCATGCCCTTCTCAGAAAAAGTCCTCTCATACATGAGGACGAAACTCCCTTCCTTGTCAGCAACTAATGGCCTGATGCTGCTTGAACCCATGTAATCCACCAAGGAACTGTCAGTTGTTAGTCTGCGCTTGTGTGTGTGCCTTCTCTGTTTCTTGTCGATTTTTCGCGCAGTTTTGTAGTGATGATTTACCAACTCGCCCAGCGTTCAGTACACCATGTAGGGTGCAATGTTGGCACACGGCGAAGAACAACAGACGCTCAAAACTTCAGGAGTCCTCCACTTTATGGCGTACCTTATAATCACGTCATGGTTTCATCACGTAAAACACCAGATAATGTTATTTTACAATTCCATGTGCTTAAATAAATGATCAGTAACAGTGTTCAGGAATAACATGTACTGTAACATCCATGGTTACAAATAACATTACTACCATTGATGATGTTTAAACCCTACTTTTCCCAACTTGCTGCCTCTTGAGACACTGAGGTAAGACCACGTTTACTTGACATTACTATAGAAGTGATACGAAAGAAGCAATATGTATGAAGAACACTAACTTAGTAAAGCTATTAGGAATAACTGTCACTAAACATAAAATAAGGTAGCACGAACCACAAATAAAATATCTATATTCTGTCAAAATATGCCACTGGGTTCACGCTTTATTTACTCGCGCTTTGTTTCATTATTCACGCTTTTTATTTATTCGCGTGTTCACGATTTATTTATTCTTTACTTGTGTATTCAAATGTAACCCCGTATTACTTGTAGGCGTCAAAAAAGAGAAGTTAGAGCAAGTACATGGTCATTACATCATATTTACCACACATTTGCATTTAAAACAATTTCATTATTTAAAGTTTCTAACAAAAAATATTTTGCGAATAGATTCATCCTGGTAGCAATTTTCTTATTTTTAAAACATGGTCAGTTCTAGGTGAATAGTAATAAGGTTCCTTAAGGTATTTTTCTTTGTTAATTGCTGTTAGGCCGTTATGTATCTAAAAAAGAACTTCAATCGCAGTTTTTGCCCACTCGAAGAAAGCAGCTCTCACCAAAATTCACTTTTCATTGGAGCGCAGCTCTCTCCTCTCTCACTGTTCTAGGACGAACCAGGCCACGTGATTTTTAATTTTCTCATATTCATCAACGTGACGTACGCAGAATCTCATACGGCACTTGCATAGCCTACTATGGCTCGAAGAGATGTTAAATAAACTGTACTATTAAAGTTCACTTCCGAAGTTTTTAAATCACGTTGGATAAAATTTATCGCCCTTCCTGCTTTGCAAGCCACATCGCCTACGTGGGCATGCGCATGCGCAGTTCGACGAAAAAACTACAGCAATGTATTTATATTTGACTGCTCTTGCACTCACTCGTTGTTTAAAGTATACTCTGTCGCCATTGGTTCCTGCTTCCTCGTCAAAGGAATGTGGGCACACTTTTTATTATTTCTGTTCATTTTCCACATGGAGCACCAATTCTGAACATATTACCAATCAATTTGCAGTTTGGGTAAGGTCAATGGCACTATTTGTTTGTCTATATACAAAGAACCATCTGCAAACAATCTAATGTGTGGTGAAGCACCTACTGAAATATAGATAATATAAATTAAATAGAAAAGTGTCCCCAAAACAGAATCTTGTGGAACTCCCCATGTCACATCAATGTACTCAGGTCTTTTGCCGTTTTAAAGGATGCGTCTTAGGCACATCCTCTGGGAATGTGAGGTTATATGCGAATGAAATGCGGTCTCCCCAGGTGAAGCTGCGGCGCGGCGGATGGCTGCGTTGCGAATCTAGAACATTAATGATCGACTGTGGGCGGCCATCCAGTGATCCCGTGAGGCAGCAACGAGACAGGATATGGTCCTCCTCGGGGGCTGCCCAAGCCTAGGCCACGAATTTGCCGGAGTCTCTAAAAAAGTTTTTACCACCACTACTGATTGTGGCAAATTCTGCCGAGCAAGTTAATCTCAGGCCCGAATAATATTAATACATGACACCATCTCCCACTAAACCGAACCATGTGGAGATTCAAAACCACGGGCGCTAACGCTTACACTGGTGGCGGCGTTGACGCTGGCGCTCATCGCGGAAGAGAAACATGGGAAAGTGCAAAAGCACGCAGTCATAGACCGCTGTTTTCTGCTGTAACATTCCAATAGCCGCTAATGGGCAATGACAGACAGAATACGCCGATTGGACACAGAGACCCGCGGTTTGCTTCTAGATGACGCACGTGCGGCTAATTTTAATTGTTTCGCAACTCACAGGAGAAATTCCCCACCGGCACTGCTTTGGAAGTCAAGATCCAATGCCTATAACATGGTGTGGCCAGTGCACGGTTGTGCAGTGGGAGCAGTTGGTTTTTGCAATAAAAGAACTCGTTAGAGGATGCTGCCTGCCTCGACGTTGTGAGGTGAGAGATGGGGAAGCTTAGGAGAGGACAGAGAGGTGCAGGGGACGCGCAGGTGCAGTAAAGATGGTCATCCCGAACACCGCATTGAACCTCGCTCTCAGATGCTTTCGTGGCTAAAAAGGGCTGAATAAACTCCAATGTAAGGCTTCCGAATAAACTAAAGCAATAGAAAAATGAGGCGAGAGAAATGAGCTGAGAGGGGAAAAAAACTGCATTCATGTATGTCTCAAGGTGTTATCTTGCGTCGCCATCAGCAACAATGCATTCGCGTCCACTCACCGTCTCACAGTTATAACCAATGGAAATGGGCTGAAGGGAGCCGATGTGCCCAAACCGGGACCAGCAGCTGCAAAAAAAATTAATAGTAAGGAAGAGACCGCGTATTGCTGCGCTCATCACGCTTTGAAGGTGATAATGAAGTTTCTCTCAATATATCACTCGCGCTAGCTCTATGACATCAGATTCAGTTTTCTACCGACGGAAGCCTGCAGTTGTCCACCTCGTTGGATCAGTGAGTAAGGGGGTCGGCTGCTGCATGGAAGGTCGTGGGTTCGATGCCAGCCGCGGCGGTCGCATTTCGATGAAAGCGATAGTATAGAGGGCCTTGTACTGTGCGATGTGAGTGAATGTTAAAGAACACTAGAGGGTCAAAATGTCTGGAGCCCTACACTATGGCGTACCTGATAATGATATTGTGGCTTCGGGATGTGAAACCTCGGACATAAAAGAAATATTTGCCTGGAGTTGACGCTTAGGATATTGATTTCCCTAAACTTGTTCCTTACATCATCAATCATACTTGTCGATTTTGGTAAATAATAATTGTAAACTAAGTGGTAGGATACACAAGCGACGATTAGCTATGGGCATGCAGGCATGAAGAGGGACATATAACTTATTGTGTTTAGAAATATGGGATTGGGCCTGCAAACTGAATTAGTAAAGACATCTAGAGCATAGTCAGTAAAACTTCAGCAATCTCTTAATCAATGCTCACTGCGGTTAGATAAATGCATGCAAAGCCTACATTTTTAGTAGCAACTGAACAGTGGCAGGGCCACAGATTGCTCTAGTGATTTTTGCTACAAACTTTGGGATAAGAATGTTTTTTTTTGTTCCCCGCGCACAAGCCCTTTATCATCAAATACAACCACAATTCTTGTAGGCAATACCACAACTAGGGTTTTCAACGTTTCTCACTATTTTTTGCGCGTTATGAGCAAAATAAAATTACGTTAATGTAAAGAAAACACGTGTACCATCTCACCCTCGTCGCTACAAGATAAATTAATAGGAAGTGAAGGTATCATGCAACGACGAAACTTCATTGTCAAATGAGTCCACTTTATGGTGAGCATTCTAGCTGTTTGGCCGCTCACAAAAGCACGAATATCACTCTCTCTTCGTCACGGGAACGTGAAGGTCACTTACTGCGCCTTCGAACCATGGCAAAGAAATGAGCTTGGCAACGTTCAACTTTGCTACTCTCTGAGCCGTAAAGTTATCAAGGAAAGCCATATGCATAATGCATGTCGCTCTTGTTGCATTCATTTGTAAAACAACAGCGAGAAAAAATATTTATGTTAAACGGTTGCCAAACACTCAGCAAAAAGCTCAGTGCCTGCTAACATGTTGGGTATAGCACAAAAATAGGAGGCATGTCTGGGCACACTTCTCAGCCCCGCGAGAATAGAAAGAAGTTCATCGACGTGCGCTTTTAATAAGTATGGACGACTTACTAAGTTTGCCTGTGGTGGGCTAACCGTATAGTGAGCAATGTTACAGACATTATACCTCCTGATGTTGATTTCAGAACTCGGCAATAAGATGAAAATTGTGCGTGTAATCTTTCAAGTGCTACGACACCCTCGTCTTGTTGCTCAATGTCAACATTACGTTCGTTACGCAATATTTCGGAACAATGTCGTCGTTTGACTATATACAATACGCTTAAAATTAAATTTAGTTGTGCATCCAAATCAGAGTACTTGGTAATTCACTAATGCCTGGCCCCGTTGTCAAACACGCACAAAATATCTTAGGCTAGAGCCTTTAAAGTACTTTTTTTCAGTTCCTATCATCAGCAGACGCGAATTAAATTTCTTATGCATCACTGGGGTCAAAGACAAGCAGCACCACACACTTACAAACCAAAAGCTTCGCGAATTGAGGCGTTTGCTTTTTTTTTTGTTATCAGTGCTATCATTAAAAAAACAAAGACGAATGTGATAAATACCCGTATTGTCTCTATACTGCACAGCAGTCATGAACGTACCCTGCTCCCCTGATGAAAAGGATGAAGTCTGTCGTTGTGTCGTCCTTCTCAAGTTCGCGAAACATGAGGCACGAGTTGTTCATCCAATGTGCGACACCCTGCCGGATGAGGTCCGCTTCATTGGCGGCTGCGTAGAAACGACGTTGAAATTTCGATTAAGGCAATAGAAAACCGGTAACTTAAGGATGAAAGAAGATGTCGCATTTATCAATCCCGCAAAATCTAATTTGCTATTCGGAGATTCTTCGGCACACTCCGGTACGTTGACGGTCTATCACAAATGTTGGCCTACAGAAGTGACATTCTTACCTTTGCTGCAGTGTCGTAAACTTTCCGAAGGGGAGTGAGGAAAAGAGTACAACTATAGTTTACGGATGTTGGTTTGTGCGTTCGTATCTGTGTGCGTGCATATATGTACACAGTTGAAAATTTTGGCGGGGGAGGGAAAAAGCTTGACACTACAGCTCCTTCTCTTGGCTATGCCACTTCTTTCCTGACATTCGCAAGCCACAGTGCTGCTCTCTTAGAAAGTACGGAATGCTTGTTGGGTTTCAGTCAACCAACTACAAAGCTTCCAAAAACAGACTGCCCGCCACGGTGGTCAAGGGGTTATGGGGTTAGATGGCTGACTTAAGGGTCGCGGGTTCGATTCTGGCTGCCGCGGTCACATTTTTGGTGGAGGCGGGAAGGCTTAAGAGCCGCGAACTTCTATTCAGGCAGACGTTAAAGAATACCAGGTGCCCGACATTTTCGGAGCACTCCATACTACGGCATCTCTAATAATCGTATCGTGGTTTTGGGACATAAAGCACCAGCAATTGCTATCATTGTTATCAGAACAGAAAAGCCGGCGTACATGCGCAAGATGTTTGTTGTTCAAAAGTCATGGAAGCAGCCGGACTTGTCCTATAACATGTGCAGTGTAACACGGGTAATGTTTGAATTTGTACTTCTAACTCAATTGATACTTTCCGTCTCGAATATGTGTATGCATTTGGTGGCAAGAGCTGAAATGTGCCACGTTCTCAGTTGTTTTACTGAGGTAGTGAAAATCGGGAAACATGGAGACCGAAAATGACACAGGGAACTGAAATGCGCGAAAACGTGAGCATCTTCGTTACGCTTATGAGCTGGAAGGCAGACAGGTTCCAGTAAACCGGGAAGCGTGTACCAGGTTTCTCTCAATCACCACTATTTCATTGGTTTTCCATTTTTGAGGCATCGTCTATAATACTCACAGCTCTCGCTTATTTTGTACGGAACGATTCCCCCGGGCCACGTTATGTTTCTCGAAGGCACCAGGGCGTACATGTCCAACAGGTCCCGCTCGGTCATCAGCATGTCGCCCTGGAACATCGCCTGGCCACCATCCAGCTTAGGAACCTCGTACAGCATCTGCTGGTACTGAGCACGACAACAGAAAAAGTCAACGTCGGTGCAACAGTTGTTGTAGTAACCAAACTGAAAGACCTGTGAAGACACTGTTATTAGGTGCCAATTTCCAATGTAGATTGTGTTTTGATCTTAATAGCCGCAAGGATTCTCGAAGAACTTCATGCAGAAAAATTGTTGTGCGTTACCGCAAAAGGCTGCTTTTTTCCCCCTTCAAGTATGAAACCCTTTTCGTACAGGCTGACATTAGCTTACGCTAAGATCTTCATGCATGGCTGCGTGTCCGACGTCTATCTTCTTAATATGTGCGCAACCTTAGTATCCCGCTTTTTTAAACTAATGTATGATTGATGACAAATTAGACTTTTTTGTCGGTAGATCGATCTGGCTTCTTAGCTCGGTATATATAAGAATAAAGTTCTCCTGGAACGTGTCAAAAAGTTACAACACTAATTATAGGCTGTACTGCACTCTTAAAACAGGTTACTTATAAAAGTATAGCAAAATAATTATTGACTATTGAAACTTTCTGCAGTGCTTCGACTCAAATATGTTTACGCCAAGACTCTACATCTAGTTCTCAAGATTTTGGTTTAAAATATCCCATAAACACTTGATTCATGCCCCTCATTGATTACAATTAGTTTACTGTCATGTACGTCTCATTTCTTACCTCGTCGAGCAGATGGTACGCCGGAGAGAGGAACAGCGGTTCTGCTAAAGGCTATACTATACTGAGGTTACCTTGGTTCCATCAAAGCTGGATAACTTACATAATACAATTTTCTCAGTCAGAAGTTTGGGGGGGGGGGGGGGAGTCGACACGCTTAGGCACAGTTTTACCCAAATTTAATTAAGGTCCCCATTATCCACGAAGTTTGTAGATCGGAGCGTTTTGCAGTAGGGAAACCAAAATGTTCTTTGTGGTAGTTATATATGAAAAATGCAATTTAACATAAGCAATATAGCATATGCGTCCCCCAGCTTTTGATATTCTCACGCGCCACTGTTCACGTCACTGCATGTATTCTATGGTGAAATCAGCTAACTCGCGTGAAACGATTCAATGCCCAATGTGACTGTGCACGGCAGCCGTTTATTCAGGCATGCTGTCAAGTATCGTAATAGAGAACTAAGATAGAGTCTAACGGTTTACATTGTATTTTGTACTGCAGTTGTTTGAAACGCCCAGGGCAGCTAATTCAGCAGCCGTGAAAAGATTTGTAATTGTAAGAAATAAAATGTGAGAGCTTTGCCCTCTATTGGCTACATACACTTTAGCGCAAATTGTACAGTTGATAGCTTCTCTGTGTCTAACAGATGGTGAAAATATTTGGTTACTTTTCGTGCACGGCAGTTCATGGGTTTTTACGCTGGAATAATTATATTGTCGCGGTATAATATAATAACGGGTCAATATCATGTTAACGCGATAGCGTCGAAGAGCTCGTTTCGTAGAAATTTCGGCGTTGGTGTTGGTGGCTGTGAGCTAAAAACCATCATCGTTGCGTGACCAATAAATCGAAAATAATACAAATAAAATTATAAAAATTCTGGTTCTGGGAGGGGTTGAACCCGGGCCGCCCGCATGACAAGCGGGTGTTCAACCACACAGCCTTGTCTCTGCTTGTGAATACAGTGAACATTACTTTAATGCTCTACAAACACACGCGTCACAGTACAACATAAAACATGCTTCGCAATACATAATTCGCAATACCACATGGAATATTGCCATAATAAAGCATGGTACATTGCCATTGGGCATGAGAACATGAGATTAGCATAATGACTTCATATTTTGAAGCCAGATACCCACTGCGAAAAGCACACATGCTGCTACACCCTTAAGGCCACATGGTAGGCGCATATCAAGTTTGCAAAGATTTCCTACACGAGGTGTTTGATGTTAGCACCAGTAAAATGAAAGCATATGCACGGAGTGAATTATGATGAGTGGGACAAAGCGTCTGAGCGTTCGTCCGTTCGTTCGTGCGTCCGTGTATACATCCACGCGCCCTTCCGTCCATGCGTCCGTCAGTGCAACCGTTCGTGCGTCCATTCACCCGTCCGTCTTTTCGCACCTCCGGATTCCACCGACGAGCACGAGCCGCAGCGGCCTTCCGCAACCAGCGCTCCTCGTCGTCTATGATGTGCCAAGCAGCACGATCCGGCAAGCGTACTCGTGTACGGTGACGATCCAGGTGAATGAGAGATAACGGGCGCGCCGGCGAAGCCCAGCGCAACCCGCGCAGCATCCAATCAGAGAGCGGCTGCACCGCCAACGCCATCTAGCGTACCTTCCATTAAGAACCATACTGTACGCATGTCGATCAAGGGCCTTTACGCACATGTTTACGCATGTGTATGGGACAGCGCTCTCTCGGAGACGAGACGAGAAATGGAATGCGTAGAGCGCCAACTAGCATATCGTCAACCAACTGTAGTTTGCATGCATCTCTGTGGGACTACGGGGTATCGACGCCGCTTGACAACCAGTCAGATCTCGCCATAAGAAGTTTCGCCCCTGAAATATCGCTATCACGTGAAACTCCTAAAGGCGAACCTTAAGGGTCCCCAAAATTTTTACGTGCAGGGTATTTAAGTACAGTTTACGTACTCACTCGTTCACTACGCCCATTTCGGTTGAATACCTCATCCGGCCTACCCGTCATGGTGGTGCAGAGCTTGAGGTGGTCAATTACTGATCCGCAGGTCACGCTACCGAATGTGAGACCGCATTTTCGATGTGGGTGACAGTACTTGAGGTCAACGTATTGATATTTAGGTGCATGTTAAAGAACCCCTGGGCGACTAAATTTTCGGAACCATCCACTACGGCGTCTCGCATAGCCATATAGTGGTTCACGACGCATTACCACAACTTAATTATATGTTATCCAACTTACAGCATTGCGTGAAACAGGCACAGCCGGCTTGAAGTAGCCGCACACATCCTTGTCATTTTCGTGAGGACATCGAGAAAGACATACAACTAATTGTACAAGTGTATGATGGCAGTGGCTTTGAATATCATAGCATGTTTCTTGCGCGTCACTGCTATCTGAGTGTATTGATCACCTATAGAACGTTTTTTATGTAATCTCTTTAGTCTTGTTAGGTATAATTTCCTGATAACACTTCTTAACACTTAACACTTCGTTTGTACATACAGAAAGGTTTAGTCACTTACCATTTCGGATTTCTCTCTTATGTCTTGGTTCACCTCTGGCTGCTCAGGAACGAGATGCTCAATTGACTATATCGGAATAAAATTTAAACCACATTAGGAAGAGCCAAAAATTAAAAGGTTGTGAGCAGGGCAGGATATTTATTTGAATGGTAAGGACAATTAAGGGGTTATTGACCTAATTAGAAATCGCTTGTCAGTACCAAAAATAAAAAAAAATGAACAGTTGCTTAGCGACGCGATTGTGGTTGTGAGCACACAGTTCAATACAACATCGACAGCGCACAACCACCAATGTCAGGACAACTTAAAGCGGTACCATAATTTTCTTGAATTATCTACTTGCACAGAGAGGAGTTAATTAGTGAGGTAACTGGGGAGGGGGGATACTGCACTCTTTTTTTACATGTCTGTATATATGCACGCACATAAAAGCACACGCATGAACATCATAAAGAAATAACAGGAATCCCCCTCCCTGGCTTTCTTTCGCGAGATATAAACTGACGGTTCGCGAACGCAACAATCATTCTCGCCTGGACTTGGGGAAGTCGCCCATAACGATTGCTTAGAGAAGTACTTTGAGCGTTCATTCCCGTGATTGAGATTATCGAAACCAAGGACCAAGCAACCATTGTTACTTGACACAAAGTTCTTGTTTGTCTACTACAAAATATCAGTGTCACATTCTGCTGTAAGCGCTCTTTCTGAATTAAGCATTTGAGCGGGAATAAAAAAGCCTAGTATGCCGCATCCACCCGGTCCATTTCCGCTCAAATGTAAGCCCCTCAAGACAGCGGCGAAAGTTACGCCTCGCGATTTCGCAAAAACAAGTCCTGTGATAGGTGAGCTTTCTTGAAGATATAGTTCAATAGAATTTGATTACCCTGCCATACGCGCCTCACTCAAAAAAAAAGAGAGAGAAAAAAACCAAAGTTAAATCTGTCTTTGACATGAATGATGCATTTTTATTGTTGTCGTTGTTGCTCATTTGTTTTCTGTCCGACGTGCGCTTATGAATTCAAGATTAAATGTACTTTAATTAGCGACATTGTGAGCTCTGCCTGCAGGTCTATTGCTCACGAGCTTTAATTCATGAAGTACGAAGTTGCACTTCAACAACTAAACATGCTCCGAAATACACACGTGACATCCATTCATTTTCTCACCTCTTCATACTGTGCACAGGCCAGTCCAAGCAGCGCGAACAAAAGCATCGTCGTTCTCGGTATCATTGCGCCTCTTCTTTTCGAGGAGTCCCCAGAACGGAAAAGATGAAGTCTTCGAGAGGTAGCACTAACTGCCTGCGGGGAAAATCCCTTTGTGAAGATTGTATATCCGTGTAACAATACCGCTGATTTGGAGCCGTGAGTCCTTGAGATTTGTCATGTAGTAGAACTCTATAAACTTTGGGCTAAGAACCTTCCTTTGCGGAGCAAGTTTGCCGCCTGCTAACACCCGTGTGAACGTCCCGGTGGCTCGAGACTGTGATCTGCACATGTACAGCAGATGTCCCCGGTAGAGCAGTGCCTAGCTTATGCGAGTTTCCACCAGGAAGCATCGGAAGTCAAAGCGGACGCAACTACGAACATACGACGGCAGAACATGGGGCACGAAAGGCGTATTACTGCTGCCGCTTGGCGTATTGAAAGGAAAAATGATAAAACTGCGGCACACCTTAGCCACTCGGCGGGGCATCCTGCGGAAAGCACCGTACGTTGAAGCGGTGGGTGGCAGAGCGGAACTGGAGGCGGAAGCCGGGTGTCGGGGCATTGGCGCAAAAGACCAATCCCCAGTGGCTGGCTACCTTGGTCGCTGTACACAGGTTACGGAATTTCGACTGCTTGTAAGTTGGACGAGCCTTTCTCTTAAAACTGATTCAAATGTTATGTGCTTACCGTTGGTGTACAATTGGCGTACTCAAAACACGACACAAACGAGCCTGGATGTTCCAACGCCTCCCCACCCCCTTCTTTTCTTGCCCTCGAAATGTTTCAGTTTTGCATCTGTAAACACACACGCACACGCACACGCACACACACACACACACACACACACACACACACGCACGCACGCAATAGATGGTTTAATACCCACTTGGATTCTAAGTTATCCCCCCCCCCCAAAAAAAAAATCTTCTGGCTATGACCATGCGTGTCGGCAGCCTTCGGGCTTGAGGAAGCCAAACTTGCGTTGCATCGCACCAAGCGCGGAGGGAGCGCTGTTGGAACTTCGGGTACAGTTGCTTGAGGGGGGGGGGGGGTGCCTTTTTTGCAAATCCCGGCCAACACCCATGGCAATGCCCTGCTGCCTACTCAGTTTCAACGAGCCTCACTGTACGCTACGTTTAATACCTATCGTGACCGTCGATATTGAGCCTCGACTTAGTCGCATTCTTTAACGAGAAAGTGTAATTCATTCATCGGCAGCCACATTAAGGCAGATTTTCGACTTCTGTTTTTATTTCTGGTTGTTTGAGTTTTTTAGCTTGTAGCTTTACCCTGTATATCTTCATTCCTGGTTTTTCGTAGTCAAGTGCGCACCTTCGGGCCACATTTCAAGTTGTGTCATTCTTGCGCATTCATTGCCTCATGTTAGTTCGCCTCGTTTTTTCACGCCAATGCCTCCTGTCGCGTTCAGCTCTGCTGTCTTTTGTTGCTTCGCATCAAATGTCTTGTGCTCATGCGCATATTGTGCCTAAGCTGCAGTGATGCTTGTCGATAAATATTCACACTCGTTAGGAAAGCTTTGAACTGTCTGTCTCATCTTTCTTATCCCATCAATCGCGCTTTATTTCACTAAGTTGATCACCTTGAACGGGATCGTAATATTTCAAAACGCTCCTGACGTTTTAGTGAATGATATAGCTAGCAAGCTCGTGGTCAGACACTCTTCTTTACTCTGCAGGTTGCCAACTGGTGCAGTATAAGAATTGAACTAAATGAGGGTGTTCCATGTAGATGCTGCAACTGCGTCCTATAAGATGTGCGCAGTGAACCACAGACGTTTACAGACCATGCGAACGCGTGGCCAATTAAGAGCCTCTTCACGACATTTTCGCTACTTAAGTTGTGACCGACATCAGCGTCGCGTTCAAGACTCATCTACCGCTCTTTCTCTCTTAATTGATTAACTGACTATTTTTCTACTGGGGGCAAATATTTTTATTTTAATGCATCGCGCCCCTCAAGAGCCGTGGTTACGTACCTCTATCACGAGAATAGTTTATCAACACAACTCTTATAATTTGCAACCTTTCTTGCGAAGTAATACTAAATTGTGGCACACCATTCAAAGGACAACACCTTAGCTTCAATTCTGCTGTCAAAGTAGAAGAATGACACTCATAACAAAGATAAGTGCTTCGCGTGAAAACAATGAACTAACAGTATCCAGCATGGCAGGAGAAAATTAATATATCTGTTAATAACAAAGAGGAGCCCTTTGCCGCCAAGTTCTGTGGTCGATGGTAGGTGGCGCACCACTTGGTGGCATGTACAGGCAGACCGCCTGTTTCTTACCAGTGTAACATTCTACTGAGTTGTTCATTAACTCCAACAGACTGCCATCAGAGCATTCAACAAAGAGTCAGTACCAAAGTTGAGCACATCAACCCAAACTTGAAGTAAGCTTTCGCTTTCCCGGAGCGTCTCCGGATTGAATTTTTTAAGACAAAAGTGTTTCATGCCAGTGTCTACCACATCTCCGCTGACGAATTTCTGTCGTGGATATTATGTGGTAAAATAGGTACTAACAAATCACAAAGGTAAAAGAAACGAAAAGTAAACATCCTGTCGCAGGGCGTCGAATGAGCGACATCTCAATCCGCAGCTCTCGGCGCTAACCACTTGTTGTCAAGAATACTAAAGGCGCATACGTTGTCAAGAATACTAAAGGCAGCTGTTTGTATAGGGATTCATTGGCAAATAGTTTTCCCTCGGAGTCTTAAATTACAGTGACGCTTGCCGCAAACCTACGTCATGAGTTGGTTGCTCTACGACGGATCATGTTTACATAGATGCGACGCGGGTGGACAACACAAATTCACGGTTTCCTGTTGTACCGTCTGTCATTCATTTCACGTAGCCTCCAATCAAATCTTCGAACCGTGCCCCTCCCTGGAAGTTCGCAACGAGCGGAGCTGACAGCCGTACTCCCGCATTCACTCATGTTGCTGTTCTACATAAACGTGCTACTCCTCGAACGTTCGCAGAAAGCACAGCTTACCCTATATTTGCTAACGATCCCGTGCCAACGCAACACCTAGACTCAAATGACATGAACAAACATCTAGTAACGAGTGTTTCTTTTTCATCCATCCACCCATAGATGGATGGATAGATGGATGAAAAAAATGGATTGAGGTCCAACAGGTAGCGCTAGTGTTCCATTCCGAAGTGGGACGCTTCGGCATATAGGGTTTCCCTTAGCTAATTTTGCGGCCGCATCGCGGGCCCGTTGGACTGACCATAACTGTCCCTCTAATTTCGAACTGCGTAAAGCTGCGTCCCACTGTTCTTTAGGGTTTTTCTTTGACCCTGAGTAACGCAGAGCAACGCCTGGGCGCACGAGTGAGATCTATATTGTCGTGGCATTTGCTGTATCTAGTAGAAAACTCACGACTACAAGCCAAGACACCCAGGTCCGAGCCACCAAACTCGCTGACGAGGTGACGACCAGGCATGGCCTGACAGCCCTCGCCACTTAGGAAACCGTCAGCTGCCTTAATAAAGTTGTTCACTACTACTACTCCAAATAAATCTTGTTACTTAAAAGTGGGTTTCCTTAGGTTCTTGTTTGTCAGAGCCTTAGCGTAATGACATTAGCTCTGTGTTTTAAATGCTTATAGATTCTTTCACTCTCACAAATGCCGCAAAGACGAAGTGGACGCGCAGCTCTTGTTCACCCTAGAGCACCCTAAGGTGCACTCTAGGTGACGCTCTTGGTGACGCTTGGTGATGCACCCTAGAGGACGCTAGAGGATTCTAGACGTAGACAGAAGGCGCAAAATCAAGAACGCGTGCCATGTACGAGCTCCGCTGTAAAAGAACGCCCCTAATCATATGGCTAGAAACATTTGCATAATTTTGATTTATGATGATGTAGTTCCTTACAAAAATGCTTATAGCGATTTAGTTGAGGCTAAATTGACTTTTTTCCATAGAATACATTGCATTTAAATTAAGGGCCTATTGACTTTTTCTATTGAGTTACAGAAGAATATTGGCCACCGTGTTTTTATTTAATATGATTTTTGCGAATGAGTTTGTGTCTTATGAGCGCGTCAAATGGGATTAGTGACCAGTTAGAGACCGAGTGTCAATTGAAAGAATTTAAGGGAGTGTATATTGACTTTTTTCTATAAGATGTACTGTGTTTAAATTAAGCGCCTATTGACATTTTCTGTTGGGTTTTACAAGGATATTAGTCACCGTGTTTCTATTGAATATCATTTTTTGCGGAAGAAATGGAGCGTCTTTTGAGCGAATCAAAATGAATTTTGACCAGCTAGTGACCTTCTGTACCGAGTGTCAACTGAAACAATATAGGGGAATGTATGTTGAACCCCTATTGTGTTCGTCAAAATAATCTGATATGCAAGCATGTCATGCACTTATCCAAAATTCGCGCTAACATTTCTTGAAAATTTCCCAGTTGAATATTCTGTTTCAAAAGTGGTACCGAATTAACTACTATTAGTTCGTTCTTTAAGCAGTTGCTAGCAACAAAATAAGGCTGATCATTGAAAACTCGCCCGAGCGACAATTTCTTGTCGCGTGCGTTATTTCAATTAGAAACACGTTCAGTCCCTCAAACAAAATATAAACTGGGCGATAATCACAAATTGGGACACGGGTACACAATTCACATGAATAATACCCCACACGCACGTAAACAGTGATGCACGGTATTCTATAAATTGTACAATTCAAGAAGCAAAAGAAAGATCTGTTAGCATCTATGTTTATTTTTACCAAAACGACAATAGAGACGACTAAAATAATTTAGTTGGAGGAACGCCTGTTTCCGAATAACTAGGATGAGGCCTACCTGTAAGAAATGCAAGAAAGAGAGAAGTTCTTCTTATAAAAATAAAGTATCTATTAGAGAACGGCTTATTATAGTAAACCCAAATAATTACGCAGTTGAATATTCCGAGAACATCTATAGGCACAATACTTTTTCAGTTTTTATAACTTACGAATAGAATGTATGAAGCACTGAAAATGACAAACTTACCTTCAAAAATATTCAACTGAGGCACGTGGTTTGCAGATCCAGCAAATACAGTCAATGTTGATCACAAATCAAGGTGACGGTGTCTATTTGTGTAGTTTGCAAAAAGGAAGGTGCGCTGGAGTCTCCTTGCATGTAAGCGAGGTGTCCATTTTTGCGCTGGAAGGTTGCGATGTTGGGTCTGATGAACAGCCGTGCCGCCGGCACAAATGTCCATGTACCGTAACAATTGCATCACATGTGGCGGAGTAGCTTCTTCACTTTTGAGCAGATAGTCTGCGTAAATCACGGCACTGCACTTTCCCCGAAAGTAGGCCAAGAAAGATCAAGTGACAAGCACGAGCCGCGCGTGTGACTCCAGTGAGCGACTGTGAAGAAAGAAGTGCGATATGGAGGGATGCACAACAGCCGCAAAGCGGCCATCTCAAACTTACACTTCACACGGGTGTAACTGGCAGCTAATAGCGTGAAGCTTGTTTGAGAACAAAGTTTCAATGTTTTAAAACACAATGTTGAACACCCTACAAATTATTTTTTTCTCGTTCTATTTTCTTTATTGCAACCAAAAAAGGGCTCAGGCGCCTTTCCACCCATTCAGTGGTCTCCAACTCCTCATGGTTCCTCCACGTTAGTGTCTGCACGTGCAATGACCGCCACTCTCAACTTACTAAAAAAAGAAAGAAAGGGGAAAAATGGCCCCGTATTTGCATGGTACACTGGAACACGCAAGACTATCGTCGAAAGACGATAGTCTTGCGTCTGGAGAGAGTGAACAAAACTTTTATTTGATGTTCCGCGCAAGAAAATCGGTGAATGGTATTCTGGAGGCGCTGCATTTGAGTGCCTCGAGCGTGCAGCGGAGGCGAACGAGCGCATCAAGTCACGTCGCACGTGAGACATGAGCAATATTGCGCAGTTATTTTGGAAAACCAAGCCCGCGGCGTGCGTGCCTGTCTCAAGGCGTTGAGGTGTAGTACGCAAGGCGACGGGTAGGCGCCACCACCGTGTCGTCTTAGCAAAGGGTTGGAAACACTTGCCTTTTCGTGGAAGCATTGCATTGCCAGCGCAGCGTGATAAGCGCTATGGTCCTTAGAATTACTTATGTATGCCTTTTCTAGTAAAGAGACTCACATACAGAATATTGACGTGTTGTTCCTCATATATGCGCAATAATTGCTTTTTAATTGACAATCGCACAAGTACGAACGCTAAACTTTAAGCAATATTGGTGGGCGCTGCGGATGGGGTCGGCCGTTTGGGGTATCATTTGGTGCCGTTTAAGGTATCACTTATGGCGGACAAAGAGACAAATGTGCAGACAGAGACACACAGACAAGCATACAGACAAGCATACATACATACATACATACATACATACATACATACATACATACATACATACATACATACATACATACATACATACATACATACATACATACATGCATACACACACACACATACATACATACATACATACATACATACATACATACATACATACATACATACATACATACATACATACATACATACATACATGCATGCATACACACATACATACATACACACATACATACATACATACATACATACATACATACATACATACATACATACATACATACATACATACATACATACATACAGACAGACAGACAGACAGACAGACAGACAGACAGACAGACAGACAGACAGACAGACCAAAACTATTGCTTCGAAGGTCTGAAAGAAAGACTATCGTCTTCAAAACTAGTCAGACCGGCAAGATTTCGAACAATGGAGGGTGCATTCCACACACCCCACTCCTCTCCCCACACAAGTCGACAGGCTGAGGGGGAAAAGGCCCGACGTTTGAAAGACGCGGCGAATCTGCAATCACTTCGCGTAGAACTGCTACCACGATATGTCCTATCCACATGCTTACCATACTTTTAATGAATAAATAATAATAATAATATATTATTATATCAATTATAAGAATAGTAAATGAACTGCCTCTCAGTGCACAGAATCTGCATTGCAATAAAAAACAACGAATGAACGATATTTTTGCTAATCTCAGAAGGCAAATTTTTTTTTTGCGTCAATGAAGAAAACACATGTACCACACTTGACTGCTACACGCTAGTGTGTATGAAATAAATATCCGTGTATGCAGTTCACAAGCACGTGTGCCACACAGCTAATACCTGAAAACATTTCTTTGCATGTAGTTTTATGTAATACATTGCTGCTTTCCGGAGGGCTGTAACTGTATGCATGATGCAGGGCCCATATTGACGAACGCATCTTGCAGAAATATACCCGCAATAAAACGGCAGTACACACACACACACACACACACACACACACACAGACACACACACACACACACGTTTTGTGCGTTCTGTTCCTGACGTTGATGTAGCTAGGTGTCAACATTCATCATCAGCTATATTCTTCATTGAGAGTGATCAATACCAGGTCAATTAAACATGTAGTCACTGTGGTTCAGTTGAACGTTTCTTAACGCATGTCAACAAAACTGTAAAGAGTGAGAGTGAATTGTCTTTTTCGTAACTCGTGTCAAAGAACTTTTCAATGAGTGCACTCATAAGAAGATGCTGTTTAATTGACAATCAATTGAGTCGAAAAGGCCTCGGTACGTGGTCAATTGAAACTCAAAGTCCATTTTCGTAGGAGATGGATGTCCGAACTCAACTTACCAAGAGTTGTTTTTTCTCCACAAACGAAATATCTATTGATGCCAGACAAAGGAAAACTGAACACTTTTATTGAGTCCCTGGAAGCATCTTGCAGACCTTGTGAAGCGTCTGCAAAATACAAAAACGTAAGAATGTATGCATCGAGTGCGACCCTCATGACTAAACAACTCGCCGCTAAAGGAGCATCATATCTTACATTCATTGATATGGCTACTGGCATTGCTTCAAACCGTTTTTTTATCAGGGCAACAGCTGTCACTTAGGAAACTCAGATTTATTTTTCAGTAACTGTGAAGATTAAATTAGGCTAGAGAGATTGCATATATCGTCAATCTAAAACCGAGGCATTCTTTGAATATTACATTACCACTAAGAGACCCTTCAGGTGGCTTGCTTAAGGAACTTGCTCTAAGCGAAAGCTTTAACCTCCCTGATTTTGCTATCTCTCATGACCTAAATATCAATTGTAAGGTCGATCGCGCTTTTACCCGCGTGATCATCCTCTTTATGAGTGAACACAAAAAATAAAGAGCTTTTCAAGATATATGTATCCCCGGAGCATTTGAGGAATCGCAGAAAGACAAAAGATACTTAGAAATACTGCTTAATAAAGGTGTTTTGTAATTATAGTAATGGACATACTACTTGACCAAAAGCGAAGAGAAAGACTGCAATTAGCGATCGTTACCCACGCAGCTAGTTAGCCCTTGTGGCAGCAAAAGCCTGTGTCACGTTGCCACGACTCCTGCCATTAAAACACCCTCGTTTGAGTTTACACACCTCCTCGACCCTTTTACCAGTCAGTTACACAAACATAAATTCACCAAGCGAATCATTACACTATTGTGGAAAGAAATGAGCAAATTAAAATAATCATCCAGTTACAAATGCAAATACCTAGACCTTCCAAATAGGCGTAAACCATCAGATACAAAAAAAAAAAAACGTCCGTGTCATGTATAAGCGATTCTCTTCTTCGTTATGCGGCCACTCCGTCTTAATCTAAGATATGCGAATGAAATTGTTTTGTGTCCCGGATGAAATTTTGAAATATTTTATACAGCGTATCGAAAGTTCCGGTCACGCCTACTACAAGAATAGAAACAGTACTATAACACGGCGAAGGCATGCGGACATTTTCGAAGTGATTTTCGTCCTAGACAAGATCGGTTCACAGGAAAATCATTCTTATAAATGTAGCGCGCTTTTCGTGTCTGACAAACAAGGCTATCAATACCAAAAATCTTTGAAACGACTTTTAGGAAGGCACACGAACAGATGTACGATGTTGTGATGCATTCATTTTATGACTTGATGTTTCGTTGCTTCCTTTCATGGATGGCAAACGTTTTATACGACTGGATGCAACATTAAGTTTCTTTTGAACATTGTCTCCACTTAAGAGCCAACACTTTTAAGATCTAACGCAGTTTTCTATCAACGTACCTTTCAACGACTTTCTTCAAGGTGCCTCTAATGAGTAATATGGTTGATCTCATGATTTGCGCTGGCGGATTATAGGCACGGTTTTCGATTATTTTCTCAGTGGCGCGCACGGTGGATTTGCCTGGCTTGGTTTGAACGCTGTTTTAGGAACATAGGAAACAGAATTCATTCTCACTTATAACTAGCTGGCATATATATGTCACCGACTGTGTCATGAAAAAAGCCAATTAAAAGAAAACCTTCCGGCTAGACTTTTTTTGCCATATACGAACGCCACAATAAAAAAAAAAAGAGTTAGCCCTATCCGTTTCCGATTAGTCTTGGACGCCTGGCCGACAATAAAGCTGGCGATAATATGTGTGACAGAAGGAGCTAGGCGCGAGAAAATTGCCACATTAAGTGCTCACCTTGAGGACGGCTGAGCTTGAACACTGGACCCACTCTTCCATCTAAGGAGCAGAGTAAATGAAACGGCACCAGCAATGTCAGATCTTCAATCAATTCTTTCCATAACTTTGTTGCCAAGAGGGGCTAGGAAATTATCAAGCGCCGAATTTCTGCATTATTTTACGAAATACCTACCTAATATGAGCTAAACTAGCTGTATCTTCACAATAGCGACACGCATCGTCAGGGTGCGCGCCCGGAAATATTTTCTGCGAGAATGCCGGGCATGGGTATGTGCCCGTCTGAAGTTGCCTGAACGCGACCTCTTCTGCTTGCATGCTCTGGGGTTGAACCCGGGCACCGGAAGCAAGGATCACTAAGGAAGAGTGGGACCGAGCTCTACGCAGCTCGGACCTTGAAGCACAGCTCTGGGCTGTCCATTGAGCCCGTGACGCAGAGGAGGGACAAGGTCTCTCTGTTCCAACGTTGGAGCGGCCCGCTGCGCGCTAAACGCACGCACCGAAGGACCATAATAAAATTATTTATCCATTTATCTATCCTACTTAATCTCCTTCGGCATAGCAAGTTGGTAGTTGTTTAGTCAATATTTTTATTCGCAAATTCTGAGACCTTCGCCGTACATTAAATCTAGGTGCCTCAATGAGATTCTAGCTGGGCGTGAGTATAACGGAAGAGGACAGAAAAACGCCAGCGGTCGCAGAGCATCAGAAACGTAATTCGACGGGAAGCCTATTTTTCTTGTGCACTTTGGTTCATTTCTATTTCTGTCGTAATGACGGCTCTGCAGTTCAAAGATACTAATAATCTTCTCCACATGATTTTCTTCACTTCACTGTTTGCTTGATTCACCCAGTTTGCGTCTTGCAACAACAAAAAAAAAAAAGACAAGAACATCCATTAAGAAATTTCACTGCTTCTGTACTCTCTGAGCACCTCAAATGTAAACTTTTTTTCTGCACTGAGGAGGACAGGATGAATGGAAATAACTTTAAGTTCCGTGCAGGTTGATGCCACCTGCCTGGATAATCTAATGTCGGGACAGAGAGGTCATGCCTCCTGGCCTGGTCATTGGCTTACAGTTTTACCAAGACTATGGAAATATGGTCGTGTGACTTGATAATCCCTGCTAATAATTCCCGGGAAATGCCAAGAATATTGCAAGGCTACTTGAGGTGCTTTCATAACGTGGCCAGAGTGTATAGAACTCTTGATGCTGCCTGAATTTCTTTTTTCTCAGTAACATAGGTCAACAAAATTTGTGGAGCTTATTCGGAATCACTCACGAAATATATTTTGAGCTTTGAACTTACTCGGACTCAGACTCACGAAAAGTTTCTTCAGTCGGACTCACCTGGACCCAAACTCACAAAAATTTTGCTACCCACCCGCACCCACTCAGACTCAGACTCACGGCTCAGACTCATGGCTCGTTCTGAGTCTGAGTGAGTTCGAGTGATTCGGCTCATGAGGCCGTCAGCCTAGAATTTGCTTCTTCGACAAGGTGTCAATGCCCTTTAAAACCAATATCTCATGCAGTCGGTGCTTTTCTTGGTGCCGTTTGACGTAGTATCTTCGAAAACGGGTTATGAGTGTTTCAAAATCAGTAAGATCACTTTGTTTGAAGAGATGACAGCATAAGATGCAATAATTAAGAAGTTCCCTGCAAGAGTTGGTGGGGGGAGGTCAAGGCACCCTCTACGTAATTCACGCCTCTAATTAATAAATGAAACGATGCATGAACGGCACTGCATTCGAATACGTGTGTGACTAGGCTGGCGTGTAAACGTGAATTCACGTAAGGCTGATAGTAATGCTCAAGATGACTAGCTAACACCTTTGGTCAGCAAAAGAAAGTGGAGCTCACTCAGACTCAGTAAAAAAATATGTTTTGCGATTTGGACTCACTATAGGACTCAGGCTCAACAAAACTTTTGCTGAACCAAACTCGCTCAGACTCGCACTCACCAAAATTTCCTTCAACCGTACTCACTCGAATTCACACTCACGAAAATATTTCTCACCCGGATTCACTCAAACTGAGACTCAGGACTCGATCTGAGTCTGAGTCGGAGTCCGAGTGAGTCGACTCATAAGTGAGTTCACTGACCTATGCTTATTAGGGTATCTAGTATTATTGAAATCATATGCGTGTCATTTCTCCCATCAATGTGCAGTATTTTCGCTAACAAACCGCCACTGATTCTCAAGCTACAACAAAAGCTACTGGTATCACACTTGCCTTCTTGAAGCAGCTGCAACCGACAAGGTCCGTGATAAGCTCATGGAAAAATTCAGAAACGTGGCCGATGCGACTGGTGACGTACTTCTCGATGCCTTCCTTGTTGCAGACGCCGTTCACCGACTGCGAATGCGGGGAGTAGGTAAACATGTCAGCATACTGGTTTTAAACATAGCAGTTACCGAAGACAGTTCTGCTGAGAGTAGCTGAAACTTTCCTACAGCGCTAAGATACAGCGGCAGAAGGGCCGGGGAAGCAATGAAGTTGGAGCGTCTTGGACCTTGCATGAAGTGAGGTGCCATTGTTCGTTATAGTCCAAAAGCTTAATTGCAATGTTGCATTCAACTTTGTCGAATATATTTTCTTTACTAGGCACGAGGTAGCAAGGAATCTATTCTACATTATTGTGCACCCGTTGGTAGACCTTAAAAGTCTTACGTTTTTGACGCATTTTGTGTGATGTTGAAATTGCCTACTCATACAGCTCACAGTTACCACGCAGAAAATGAGTTCACAGTGAGCCCCAACTCTATCTGCTAGCGCATGACGCGCATGGAATATTTAATAATAAACGCCTGATTGTATGGCCGGGCTGATTAGAAATTAGTTTTGACATGTGGATAAGAAAATTAATATTTTGTTACAGGTAATTTGCTAATAACTTTAGCTGGGTTAGTTGCTAATCAACGAATGCTTCCGTAATACGAGCAATCACACACAAAGACTACACTGAAGAATACAGGAGAAACACTAAGCTTCAACCCTTCCCTTCGAATCAGTTGAACTCGGGCGGTTGTCTTGTGTTTCATTTCGCTGTGATCGTTGTGTACGTTTGCCAACATGACATCATTCACTTTAATTAACACTTGTTCCCTTAACGCACCCAACTGCTTCTCTGTAAGCTGAAACATCTTGAATTGAAGGAAGCGTGCAGACTAATTCGGTTTGCCATCTGAGAGCCACATCTACCGTACATACCGACTGCATGCATCAAACCCGAACTCAATGAATCACTTTTTACTTGTATTAGTAAACTTGACGAATAGTTTACCCTTTGTAGGGACTCTTGTTAAGTCAATCATGAACCTTATGAATTGCGATCGCCACAGTATTATCAAAAATAAAAATAAAACAAGTAAAAAGTTTATGTTGTATTCGCGATTACGAACAGTGTGCTCAGGCAGTTTTTCTTCTTCCATCGATATCATTTAGAAATGAAAAAACCCGTCACCCAAAAAAAGTATAACGGCCAAGTTACAAGCAGTGTCACGACAACCATGAGACAAATATTTGCGTCAAAAGCAGCAAAAGCCATCAATGACATCAATAATGTCAGGATCAGTGACTTCAGCAGGCCTTGTGCAATGGTGTGTCGATTTTAAGGTAATTTTAGTGGAAGCCCGACTACACCACCCTACCACTTCCTTTGAATTCAATATCTCCGCAAGAAAGCTAAAAAGCTTTCCGCGCCTTGTTATATCTGGTGAGTTAGCGTCTTGGAAACCTGGCCTCAGATTATTAGTTGAAAAACTGCACAAGCTCTTGCATATATGCAAGAGCTCTTCTTTTTTTTTTGCTATTTTATTTTCTCTCCTTTTGTCATTCAAGGCTGCTAAGATAACATATTGCGGATGCTGTGAGGAAATCTCGCACCTAGCTGGCCTTGCAGAGTCGAACGAACTAGTAGTACTGTTAATGTCAAAACTATTGGTATTGTAACTACTCGCAGGTAACGAGCCCACCTTGGTGGAACAGTGGCCGAAAGGCCCATGGGTTCGATCCCAGTTGCGACAGTCGCATTTCGATTATGTGAAATGATGTAGGCCCGTGTACTGTGCGACGTTAGTACACGTTATAGAACACTAGGAGGTCGAAAATTCCGGAGCCCTCCACTACGGCGTCTCAGATAATCATATCGTAGTTTTGGGACCTATAATTTTACATATTACTAATATTACTGGCTGTTAGTGATAGGAACGGCCTCCTTTGGTACATCGCGCACACTGTTGGCACTTTTGCTTCATACGAGCAAATGGCATTGATTAGCTTGTAGTTGAACTTTTGTACTTACGATTCCCGTCGTATCGGTAAAGCAGGCTCTCATCTGTTGAAACGATAAAAGATATAATATTGCCAGTTTTAGATGACGGCTGTGAAGACTACAACAGAGTAGCTGTCAATTCTACATGCGCTCAATTTAGCCGAGTCAGCGTTAAGCCTGTGAGCAAGGTCTAACATGCTAATGTTATCAAACAGTTAATATGGCTTGTTGTCAGCAAACACATTTATAAGCAGTGATTGTATTTACAAATCTGTGACAATTCTTGTTAGCACTGATGACACAGCAACCGAAAAAAAACATTTAGCGTGAAAAAAACTGTAGGTTGCTTTTAGCTGCTGTATGCGTAATCTAATACTTTAAGTATATCTTACTTTCATTACACAAAAATTCTAGTATATACGAATAAAACTTTACTACAGCACGGTTTTTTGTGTTGTATGGAGGTTAAAAACATACAGTGAGCCATCACAAGCTCAAAAAGAAAATAATAATAAAGACGTTGCCCAGACGATTGCTCTTCCACCATGGATGCGTCAGGGACCCCTCTTGGACTGGTCGAGGTGACCATTAGTATGACAAACCCGGAAGAAATGGAGGGGGGGGGGAGGGACGTGCTTGGTACCATAATAAAAGAAATACAGAAGAAGTGACAGATATTCAGTGGTTTTTTGGCTGTTGTAGCAGGCTCAGTTTTTTCTTATGATGTAGGAAGCAGCCGAGGTGATCTTCATAATGTCGCTGCGGTTGTTGCTACACGACATGAGAGTGAGAATAGGTGAGAACTAGCCTCCCAAAGCTTTTTTTTTCCACCAGCTGCGGCGTCATAGCACCGCTCAAACGGTTTCCTGGAACCCCATTTGAGAACCACTGGGCAAGACGTTCGAGCGTAAGCTACGATAAACTTGATTTATACGACTAATCTGGTGGCTGACCGATTCGAAAGCCAGAACAAAGGATTCATGTGTGATTTGTATGACTAAACGCGTGGCTGACCGATTCAAAGACAAAAACAAAGGAATAATGGATGATTTGTATGACTAAACACGTGGCTTACCGATTGATTCAAAGGCCAAAACAAAGGATTCATGGGTGAATTGTACGACTAAACACGGGGTTGACCGATTCGAAGGCCAAAACAAAGGATTCATAGGTGATTTGTATGACTAAACGCGTGGCCGACCAATTCAAAGACAAAAACAAAGGAATCATGGGTGACTTGTACGACTGAACACGGTGTTGACTGACTCGGAGGCCAAAACGAAGGATTCGTGGGTGATTTGTATGACTAAACGCGTGGCTGACCGATTGAGAGGCCGAAACAAAAGATTAATGGGTGATTTGTATCACTAAACACGTGGCTGACCGATTCAACGGCTAAAACAAAGGATTCATGGGTGATTTGTATGACTAAACACGTGGCTGACTGATTCAAAGACCGAAACAAAGGATTCATGGGTGATTTATGTGACTAAACACGTGCTTGACCGATTCACAGGACAAAACAAAAGATGAATAGGTGATTTGTATGACTAAACACGTGGTTGATCGATTCGAAGACCAAAACAAGAAAATAATAGATGATTTGCATGACTAAACACGTGGTTGACTGATTAAAAGGACAAAACAAAGGATTCATAGGTGATTTGTATGACTAAACACGTGACTGACCGATTCAAAGGCCGAAACAAAAGATTAATGGGTGATTTGTATGACTAAACACGTGGTTGTCTGATTCAAAGGACAAAACGATGGATTCATAGGTGATTTGTATGACTAAACACGTGGCTAGCTGACCGATTAAAAGGACGAAACAAAAGAATAATGGGTGATTTGTATGGCGAAACACGTGGTTGACCTATTCAAAGGGCAAAACGAAGGATTCATAGGTGATTTGTATGACTAAACACGTGGCTGACCGATTCAAAGGCCGAAACAAAAGATTAATGGGTGATTTGTATGATTAAAGACGTGGTTGACCGATTCAAAAGACATAAAGAAGGAATCATGGGTGATTTGTATGACTAAACACGTGGATGACTGATTTAAAGGCCGAAACAAAAGATTACTGGGTGATTTGTATGATAAAAGCGTTGTTGACCGATTCAAAGGACAAAACAAAGGATTAATAGGTGATTTGTTTGACAAAACGCGTGGCTGACTGATTAAAAGGTGAAAAAAAAAGATTCCTAAGGTGATTTGCATGGCTAAACACGTGACTGAGCGATTCGAATGCCGAAACAAAGGATTCATGGGTGATTTATATGACTAAATGCGGGGCTAACTAATTAGAAGACCAAAACAATGAATTCTGGGGCTAGAACCTTGACTTAATTGCTTTGCCCACCAGACTGTGACCAATAGAAACTATCTTTAGTCTTAAGGTATTTAAATTAGAATGGCTTTCAAACGCTTCCCTGATCATGTCAAATGTGGGCTTGCAGTTAAAGAAACGTGTGCGTCCAGGGCTAAAAACCGCTTCGCAACAACAAACGTAAGCAAGCGTGGCCATCCAACATTCCATCATAAGCACAAATTGTTTAAAGGACAGTAACCTGAGTTTGTTGACAGGATCTCTGCTATAAAAATAAATCACGAGCTAGCATAAAAACTTAATCACCTTATCGACGAAAAGAAATTGAATCGATAGCACAGTTTATATTCGTCATAAAATTATAAAACTGCAAAAGCACGACGTGGGTCCAAGCCAACCGTGCACAAATATTTATCGGATTTTACAAGTCATGCATAACAGAAGCTTACCCGAAAATGTAAGCGCCGACGTACGTTCCAAGAAATTGAAAACGTACGACTTCTGTGATGTTGGCTTACCGTGTGTATATCTTTGTTCCCCTTGGCGTAGCAGTCGTCAATGACGGCTGTGTCCTGCGATTTAATGTAAGAGTGGAAGACGTCATTGGATCACCCGTGCCAGACCATTTTCTTCACTTTAGCGACAGAAACCACAGAAGAATGCAGATGGCTGCTTCATGCTTGACATGTTTTAAAATGAATGGCTGAGTTTTTTTTTCTACTTTTATATCGCATTGTATTCCGTAAACCATGCGTTAAACGAAGTGAAATAGTTGGATTGCACAAAGATTAGGTCCAGTGCGCATGATGTATAGTAAAACAGGCATTACGTATTGGAAGAAAGAAATGCTAGAATCACCGTTGTTTCGTGCTCCTGAGAACCCAACCTAATGTATCAAGGTAAAAAGAAGTGTCTTAGAATTAGGTGATATTCCTTTGTTCCTAGTTTTCTTTCCTTCATGCCACCACTTATGAGCCAATTTTAGCCTGTCAAAGCAGAGCACAGCCCTATATCAGTGAAGAAGAAAAAGAAAGAAGTAGAAATAGGTAACGTAGACGAATTTAGACGGACAATAGTATGCGGGTGATTAACGTGAGAAGTTAAATTAGGGGCTGCTCTGATAGCTTAAAGGGGAACTCTAGTGCATTTTGCACCATATTGAGATAAAGCAATTTGCAAACAGTATTAACAATTTTATAACAGCTAGGGTGGTTCATTTTGCTGATAGACTCATGCCCTAATTTTACATAGGCGATGAACTGTGAGTCAAAACATAACCCAAAACAGGGAGCTGTTCAGCTATGAATGCGTGATGATGTCACAAAATAAGTAATACCCCCCCCCCCCCCCCCCGGCTGTCCAGGGAGTAAATATAGCGCACGTGCTTCTTCTCTCACGTGAGAAGCAAGCCGGCGAAGTCTTTCGACCTAAAATCAAGCTGAGACATCCCGTCTGAACTTATCAGTGACAGGTTGAGCGATGATGGGAGCTATACTGTCTGCGCTCGGAAGGTGCGTGCTTTAATTTTGACCCGCCGGCGCGTCAAGTTGCTGACGTGCCCTGCATCGATCTCCTCGTTGCTCAGTGTTGTGCGTGCTAACTGTAACACGACTAACACGACTAACAAAACCAAACTGTGCTTGCGTCGTGGTCACATCGTAGAAGACAGAATGTGCTGCATCCGTCTGATGGCCGAGACGGGGTCACAAAACAGTGGGCACGTTACGTCCCGTACACAGGGTGGCCTGCGTTTATCGGCGTGATTCCGGAATTGGCTGCCAATTTTTAAAGATCATTTTATAAAAGACTATGTGACTAACGGTTGTATAACAAGACACGTCTCATTACGGTACCAAAAAGAATATATGTTGAAAGCTTTACTGAAATCAATGAACACAATAAAATGATCGGAGGTCTTCTTTAAGTGTTTGAAATACAATTAAACTGCTTTTGTATCATAGGGTAATACCAACAGTGCATGTGTATCGGCATGCAGCGCTTTCAAGTGCTCAGTTTTCTTTACTCATTTTAGTTCCGGCCAGTTGACGTTTAGGCCGAATATTCTTATAAGTCTTATTGCGATGCTTTCGTTTTCCTCCTTTGCGTAGGTAAAAGTTTAGAGCAATAAGCAATGATGAAGTACCCGTGCACCGATAGGCATGCGCCCGGCACGAGAGGCAGAGGGGGTGGCCACCACCGCCTGGTCACCCAGGCCCCAGGGGGGGGGGGGGGCGCAAAAGTCAAACTTATACAATTGCCTAATAGGGTGGGGAGCGCTACGACAAACCATTACCCCTACCCCTTAAGAGGAACCATTCGCAAGCTTATGCGCGCACTCCTCACTCTAGGCTGACTATGGCTAGTTCTTTTAATTGAATAATTACTGGGAACTAAAGTCACACCTTCTTATCCATAGCAATGTTCTATTGCACTTTTGTTATACTCACGAGTGTAAGCGTAAAGAAGAGTTAGTCTGCTATAGCTCATTGTTAGCACGATCTTCTACCATAGCGTCGTAACGATCCCTCTGAAGAAAGATGTTTGTGTCTTCACATCAGCAGTGTCAGCATTAGCATTACCTATGCGTTAACTTCTTCCTATGGGGCGAAATTCGCCAAATTTTTCATATCACGCAGAGTAAATCATTCCCACAAAGTGGACACGACTTCATCTCAGAGAGAATTTAGTTCACGGTCTTTCATTCCCCGTATATCTCTTCCAGGATCAGCAGTCGGCAAACGGGAGAACGCCTCTTCCCGCAGAAAGTTAGGCAACATTGTGTGAGGCCAGCAAAAAGGAGTTAATTTGTTCCGTAATATGTCCCCGGTCTTGTTAGTAAATACATAGCGCAGTATATATCACTGTATTACATTTTTTTTCAAAGTGCAATTTTTACGAGCAGCCGCCTCTGTAGTACCTCTGATTTTGAAAGCATAAATAAATAAACAATAAAATAAGTCGAAGTAGCTGAAGCAGTTTTTCTTTAGCGACAACTAGAAGATGGATAATTATTCTGAAATAATGTATAACGGGTTTTACCAAAATGGCTTAATCAATTGGTTTATTCAGTTACCACTTGGTCTCAAATACAATGCAAATTCAATTAGCACATTATATGCGCAGAGTTCTCTTCCTACCTTGGAATCGACGTTTACCATCCTCAGAAGAGAAAGCACAAGCCGGTTCATTTGCGGTTTGTCCAAGCCGCTGTCGACGGCGTCGTAGACCAGCTGAACACTGAAGTCTGCACACACGAAAAATGCCAACGAAGTCGGGAACCAAAGGCTGTATCGTAGTCGTCTGATATCTTTTCACCCAATTAGAGAGGGCAATTCCGTCCAGCTTCAGGATTCTAGTACAGTACAGGCTCCCTCGTCAATGTGCGATAGCGTTTGAGTGAACGAAATTCACAGTGTCCATTTGAAAAAGTGCTAACAGCACATACAATTAATAGAACCCTGTTGTCTCCTCCTTTCCTAATCTATATATGCGATGTTAACACTTTCTGAAACGAATCCTCACAAACTTTCTCAAGCGTCAACACATAAAACTTCAACTACGACAACCCGAAGGCGAAAGGCACTTTCATCTTCATTTTCATTTTCTCCTTCTCATTCTACTGTACCTCTATAGGGCTAGCTCACCTCAGCTAGATGACCACAGTAATGAAAGACAGCGCCCTGAAAAGACTGGGACTGAGCTGATAGGGGAAAAGGGAATAAACAGTACACCTAGTATCATTGCCGTATGCAAGAAGTCCTTTCCTAAAACACACAAATCGGTCATCCCTGAAATATATTCGGAACAAGCATGGAAGCAACATGGGTACTGATTTCCAGAACGACTAAAATTAGGAGACTTTCTCTGAAATGCAGTTCTCCGCACAGGTTTACACCCGAGTGGACCTCATTAGGTGCCTCACGCTTATAATGCTTGAGACCACAGTCACGTCTTTGTAGCTGATGAGCGTGCTTCTTAAGGAAATAAATGTCAGGGGAAAACAATCGTGTTAAGGCAGGGCCGCTAGGTAAACGTTCTAGGGCCGCATGCTGGCCGTGCGCCACGCGTTTGAAAACTCACTTCAGGGCTAGTGCTGAAGAAACATTCTCGGAAGAAAAAGAAACCCCAGCTTTCTGTTTTTTTTTTCGAGGGCGTAGCAACATGTCACTGCCTTCCGAGCACATCTTACCCAGGTCATTTTCGCCAGAAGCAACGACGATAGCCAAAGCCAACAGAACCAACTGCGTTACTCGAACCATCGTAACTGAGCGCGGAGCGCCTTTCCTGCGTACCTCGCTCGAGCTCGACTTGTAGTGCACGGTCATAAATCGCGGGTGCCTTCATGGAGGCTAGACGTCGCGTGTTTGTACAGCGGCATACACGACACGTATGCGATGAGTGCCGGCTTACAACTCATACAGCGAACGTCGGGGCGAGCATGGGAATACAGGGGTCGGATAGGACTGTTCACTTTAGGTCGCAGAAAAATCCTACGCACTTTGCTATTTTGTTTTGGCTTTCTTGTCCCTCTCGAACTCTTCACTAATTCCCCCCTCTTCAATGTACCCAAAACATTATTAGTTTAAAAGATATCTGAAGGCCGACTAATAGAATTCCGGCTTGACATTGCTAAGCTGCCATTCTCTAAACTTCGCCCGAACGGTCGTGAAAGTTGTCGAAGTGTCTGTGCAGCGGTGGGCACGCCTGCTTTTCGTTTTCGCGTATTTCTTTCCTGCTAACGCATTACAAGCATTTCGGTTATGCTATTACTTGCGAAAAAGGCATCCATTCGGTTTGAACAGCGTGTTTTTGTCCGGGACTACGGTTTTAAAAAGTCTCAACTCTAAGTACGCCCTCACGTGCAAACGCCATACAGCGTCAGACCATGCACACCGGTGTACACGTGTCCGTCGTTGCCTCACGCAGGAGGCGTTGTTTGACCTTCAGCCTTCTCTCAAGGTAGGGGTGTCACGCCAACAGCTTAAAAGCTGTCACAGCCCTGTAATGACCTCAGAGGAAGGGGCGGGTCTGTATTTTTGTTTCTGTAACATTCATGACGTACATTATAAAACTACAGAACTGGGTAGAGGAGCAGATGTCGGTTATAATAACATATTTGGTTCTACGTCCAAAAACCATGATATGATTATGAGAGAGAGAGAGACACCATAGTGGAGCACTCCGGAAATTTTGACTGTCTGGTGTGCACTGACAACACATAGTACACGCAGATCTATACGACTTCGCCTCCACCGAAATGCAACCGCCACGGCTGGGATCGGCTCCACTACTTTCAGCCTCCGATCACACTAGCTGGTTCTCCACCACGGTGGTGGACCAGATGGCGGCGATCAACTGGGGCATAAGTGGCTACGCGATGAAGGGTCTGTGGGCGCGTGCTACGTAATCATGTCACTGTATCCGAGCTTTTCCGCCGTTGTGTTCAGTATAGGTGTCGGGTCGCATTTGAACGTGTCAATTTGGTTTCTGCCATACTAATACGGAAGAAGAAAAGTGCTTTTTACAGAATGACGATCACGTATGCAGTAGTCTCCTGTTGTGTGACGTTTGCAAGATGCAAGAAAATAGCAAGCTTCATTTAATTTTATTTTACGCTTCTAGAAAGTCTACGTGAAGGAGAACTCGTCTTTACACTTTGGCAGGTGTATTTTTGCGCTTAAACACGTTTCTGTGAAGCTTACTGCAGTCACGAAGTGGGTGGAAGAAAACGCGAGAACCTCATCACGAACAAAAGAGAGAGAGAGAGAGAGAGAGAGAGAGATAAAATTGTTTCTGTTCAATTTCTCAAGCCCTACCAGAGGCTCATTCCTGATTTGGCATTCGTTTCAGCTTCAATATGGTAGTATGTCTCTACAGCAAGAGCTTCACACTGAAAGCATTTACACTCTTAGTGTGTTTTGCAGTAAGCTATCAAAAGGAAGCCAATATCGTGTTCGAAGAAGTGGATGTGGACGTTAATGCACGCTTTGGCGTGGTTGTGCTGACCGATGACAGCCGTCAGAAAAATGAAATTTCACCGGAGTTACGCTCGGCCCAAGTCCACGGACGCTTTAAAAGAGCGGATGAAGAGGACGGAGGCGGAATCGAGGAACATCACGGCACCATCGGGCACGATGACGCAGGCGGTCACACTGGGCACGGAGAGTTCTCCATTCAAGAGACACCCGTAGTGGTCACCTACGAATCTGACGCTGCGGAGACCGGGGTCCCAGAAATGGCCGTAACCTACGAAATGGACAGTGACATTGCAGAAGGAAGCGGTGTTGGTGGTGGTGACAGTGGTGCGACGTCAATAAACCATGGCAGCAGGCGCTACCTGACACCGACGTCTGGCAGTGGCGGAAACGTTCGTCTAGGACGCATCGTGTATCGTGGTGGCGGCTTGCAACCGGGTTACGGCCCGATAGGAACGTACTTAGGAACTGGCAGCCATCTTGCGTACGGCCTTCAACCGGTACTGGCGACGAGTGGTCTAGCATTGCAAGGTTCACCAGCAATGGGCATATACGGATCTAAGCTCGGACTGGGAGGCACAAGACTTGGTATGGGGGGGAGTGGACTGAGTCTTTTAGGCACAGGTGCTGGTAGCGGATTAGGCTATGACTTACAACAACGCCTAGGCTATGGAATAATGCAGCAGAGAACGCCAGCTTTATCCACAATGGGCACTCAATTTATGGGATCACCAGTTCTTTACACCGGTGGTGCTAGAGCAGTTGGCTACGGAGGCGGTTTAGGCTTATCTCCCATGTACCAAGGTGGATACAGACTAAGTGGCGGTCAGCTAGGGACTATGGCCCTAAGAAATGGCTATGGAGGTGCCCTTAGCAGTGCAAGGTTGGCCATGCCGACTGTAGGAGGCTATGGAATTCGTAATGGAATGCGTTTGAGTGGTGTGAGTGGGCTGGGAGGACTCCGAAGTGTCGGTGGTGGTTCAACAGGTCTTGGGAATGGTATGGGTGGCTCTTTGGTTACCTTAGGTAGTGGTGTCGGAAACAGACGCATTGGTCTAGGAAGTGCAGGAGGAGCAGGTGTTATGTCCCTTGGTAGGCTAAGAAGTGGCTCTCTCGGTATGAATATGGGCGGATCAAGAGGATCAATTGGCGGTGGTGGAATGAGAGGGGGGTCGATAGGTATCAGAAACGGTGAGCATGGCTCCGGCGGCTCTCTTGGCATGGGCGGTGCGTCCCTTGGAGGTGGAATGAGTGGATTGGGAGCTAGCAGAAGCATTGGAGGAAGCCTGTCCGGGGGATCTCATGGTGCATCTTTAGGGGCGAGTGGTGGTGGTCTGGGAGGTGGAGGAGGCCTTGGAATGGGTTTAGGAGGTGGGTCTGGTGGTGCGATCGGGGCCAAGAGTGGGCTCGGATCTGGTGGTCTCGGTGTTGGAATGAGAGGAGGCGGGGGTGGAGGGGCTCTGGGCGGTGGCCTTGGGGGAGGCTCGCTTGGTGGTGGCGCTGCAACTGGCTCTGGTGGAGGAGGGCTCGGCTTGAAAGGTGGCTCGCTTCGTATGGGCGGGGCAGGCGGCTCTGGTGGCCATGGAGGTGGAATGGGTCAATTGGTAGCTAGCAGAAGTATGGGAGGAAGCCTGTCCGGGGGATCTCACGGTGCATCCTTAGGGATGAGTGGTGGTGGTCTGGGAGGAGGAGGAGGCCTTGGAATGGGTTTAGGAGGTGGGTCTGGTGGTGCAATTGGGGCCAAGAGTGGGCTCGGATCTGGTGGTCTCGGTGTTGGAATGAGAGGAGGCAGGGGTGGAGGGGCTCTGGGCGGCGGCCTTGGGGGAGGCTCGCTTGGTGGTGGCGCTGCAACTGGCTCTGGTGGAGGAGGGCTCGGCTTGAAAGGTGGCTCACTTCGTATGGGTGGAGGAGGCGGCTCTGGTGGCCTCGGACTCGGAATGAAAGGTGGTTCAGGTGGATCGTTTGGCAGCGGACTTAAAGGCGGTTCGCTGGGGATAAGTGGTAGTGGAAACTCTGGTGGCCTGGGATTAGGCATCAAGGGTGGCTCAGGTGGGGGAATAGGTAGCGGGCTTAGTGGGGGCAGCACGGGATTGGGTGGAGGCACAGGTGGCCTCGGCCTGAAAGGTAGCGGTCTAAGCGCGAAGGGTGGAGGTATCGGCATGGGTGGTGGCTCAGGTATCGGGCTGAAAGGAGGATCAGGATTCGGGCTCAAAGGTGGGCCATCAGTCACCGGTGGAATAAAAGGGGGCTCCTTGGGTGCCAGTGGGGCCAGTGGCTTAGGAGGAGCTGCACTTGGTAGCCTCGGCGTCAAAGAAGGTGGCGGGATCGGGGGTGGTCTTGCCGCTGGTACCAGTGAAGGGCTTGGGGCGAAGGGCGGTGGTTTAGGAGTGAGCGGTACTTCAGGTGGTGTCAAAAGTGGGTTAGGCGTCGGTGGTAGTGCCGCCCACTAAGTGAGAATAACTCAGCTAATTTTTCGGCCTGACTGAATAGACAGAAAGGTCGTTTTCGGTGAATAAAATTTCTTATGCTAGAATTATTATTATGTGCTTACTTCAGCTGATTCAAGTTTCGGACATATCCTTATGTACGCAACTCATGAATAGAAAGCGAAAGACAAATTTCATGAATTTGGCTCAAGGTGTACTAAGCAGAGCCACCCCCACTCCATTTCATTTTGCATGCTCATGCGGAAGCCACAAAGTTAATCAAGGAATGGTGTAGGCAGGAAGGTAAGCTACAAAAAAGTAAATAACACCCCATTTACAGGAAATGTACTCAGACTATACTAGGGAATTAGTGCTATGCCCTGTTTTCCGAAATATCTTTGTTTATCAACCATGCTTCCACTCACTATGATACATCAACTCATTCGTAAGGCAGCCGTGAGGAGCATATATAGTTCACAGAAATTTTGGTGAAGGCATTAGTCACCTGATAATTTTACCCTGCAATATCAGGCAACAATTATACACCTTCGAATTTATTGTATGTGTTAGTTCGTGCACATGATTCTAGATGATACGTGTGCTGCTCAAGCAATCACAGCAGCGAGAAGGAATGGTTGGTGGCGCAACTACCTAATGTTGTTGCTGTCGACAATTAGGGCTTTCACTTACGTCGCAAAACTCTTCATTCTAAAAAGTGTTCCCCTTTTAAAGATGATAGCTTTTCTTGTGATGGTTCAGCGCCGAACGCTTGCTCTGTCCATCCGCCCATTCTTCCATCCATCCATCCGTCCGCCCGCCCGCATGTCCGTCCATCCGTTCGTCTGTCTGTGCCTGTCGGTCTGCCTGCCTGCCTGCCTGCCTGCCTGCCTGCCTGCCTGCCTGCCTGCGTGCCTGCCCTGCCTGCTCTGCCTGCTCTGCCCTGCCTGCCTGCCAGCCTGCCTGCCTGCCTGTCTGCCTGCCTGCCTGCCTGCCTGCCTGCCTGTCTGTCTGTCTGTCTGTCTGTCTGTCTGTCTGTCTGTCTGTCTGTCTGTCTGTCTGTCTGTCTGTCTGTCTGTCTGTCTGTCTGTCTGTTGGTGCTTGTCCAACGATTCTTCCGCTCAGCGAAAGTTTAAGCCCGTGCTCTTAGATATTTAAAACACTGTCTGAAGAATAGAAATTGTACCCGAGTCTTGCAAGCTCGTTCAAATCATTCTTATCGTAAAACCAGCTAAGATGCCCTTGAGCCTTCAATACTACCATCTAATTAGTCTGACAAGTTGTTTATGTAACGTAACGAAAAAAATGATTGATGCGTAACTTCAGTGGTGATTTAACAGAACCGGTCTATTATCCAACTACTTTACAGGATTTAGGAAACAGAAAGTTATAATGGATGCACTGCTGGACACAGTAACGTATGTGGAGCATGAAGGCACCTGTGGTAGTTTGACTATCGCAGTATTCGTAGACATTGAAAGGGCATTTGAAACCGTCAGTCACACTCATGTTTTGTTAAGTATGTTGGAACCCAGAATATCCGGCATGTCTTCGCGGTGGATCTTTAAATTTTTATCGTATCGCAAAGTATTCGTTCAAATGAGCGGAGGAAAGTGTGCTGAGCACGACGTCAGGCAGATAGCGCCACAGTGAAGCGTACTCTACCTTTTTCTTCTCAAAAGTGCTATGGCTGATTCAGTAAAAAGGCAGCTTTATCAGTTGAGATACTGACTATATGCTGATGCTGCATGTATTTGAGCACCTGGGACGTACTGAAGTTCAGTCAAATCAGATGGCATTTCAAGAGGGCATAAATATTATTAACCAATTTTAAAGGAAACACAAATGATTCTGTCGCACGCAAAGACAGCTGCAGTGTATTGCCCTTCAGTCGTAGGAAGCTAAAATTTTGCACTCTTCATTTAGAAGCATAAACACTAAATACAATAATACGGCATCAATTTCATGAAATTTATAAACATTACATATGTTTTAATATACTTTAAATTTGATAAACATTACATATGTACTCCTACAATAAACTTGTGACGCCGGGTTGACGTCAATTGTGTTATATGTCATGCGCTGAAGTTGATTTACGTAGCAGCGTCCACGGCTACCATCATCGTGAGCACCAGCGCTTCATATCAGCTTATCGCTTCTGGTGTTTCAAATACTCATGTTCCTGTTCGCATCGTTGCGCAAGTGCAAACTGATGATTATGTAAACATCTGCAACATATGTATGTGCGTGCAACATTTCATTGATTGATATGTGGGGTTTAACGTCCCAAAACCACTATATGATTATGACAGACGCCGTAGTGGAGGGCTCGGGAAATTTAGACCACCTGGCGTTCTTTAACGTGCACCCAAATCTGAGCACACGGGCCTACAACATTTCCGCCTCCATCGGAAATGCAGCCGCCGCAGCCGGGATTCGAACCCGCGCCCTGCGGGTCAGGAGCCGAGTACCTTAGCCACTACACCACCGCGGCGGGGCATGTGCAACATTTGAGATATATATATATATATATATATATATATATATATATATATATATATATATATATATATATATATATATATATATCCTGATGAAGGCCAGACTCTAGGCCGAAACGTAGAAATAAACCACGCTGTGACCGCTCACGAAGGATCTACTGGACTATATATATATATATATATATATATATATATATATATATATATATATATATATATATATATATATATATATATATATATATATATATATATATATATATATATATATATATATATATATATATATATATATATATATATATATATATATATATATAGACCACGCTGGCAATGCGGCGCTGTGAACAAAAAGTGGGTGTATCCAACGCTTCGCTGGATGGATTGATGGATGTATATGGCTGTACCCTTTAGATCGGGCGGTGGCTAGCGCCACTAAGCCGTAATACTTAATGAAACAAAAACTAGATTTATTTTAGGGGCGAAGCTTCTTATGGCGTGGCTTGTGCGTCCCTCGTAGTACGTAACCACCAGTGGCACATACCCGAAATAGCGGTCCTTACGATTTTGACCTCCAAGGTGGTTCCGGAGAGAGATTTCTTCTGTGCGTTGTTGAACAATAAAAGATAGTGCTCAATGCACATGTTGATGGCTGCTAAGGGGGAATGAAAGACAGGAGCATTCGGCCTTTAGGTAACGTGCACGCTGCGATCCCCATTAGCAGCTATTGGCATGTACATTGAGCACGATCTGACAAGAAAGGGTTGCTACGTTATACTCGCTGAGCGTAACCTCCTTGGTTTTAGAAAGGTTTAGCGAGCGTTGGGCCGCAGAGCCAAGAATACAGTGAACTAGTATATACCATGAACTCGAGGTGGTTAAATGTGGGAAGTAAACCCGAAGCGCAAGCCGTAAGAAAGTGTGCATGTGCCACCTCCCGTTTAGTCCTTGAAATGTCCGCTGGATGGCGGTGCTTCTATATGGAGAATATGTGATGAAAAGATGCTAGATGGTGGTACTTGGAGTGCTGAATAGATGGGCGAACGGACGCACAGACAGATGCATGGATGGACGCATGAACGGACGCAGGCGCGGATGCATGGACGAACGCAGGGACGGACGCACGAACAGATGCACGCACGGACGGGTGGATGGACGTATGGACGGTTACACAGACGTACGCAGTAACGGACGGAAGCAAGAACGAATGGATGGACGAATGCTTCGCCTCACTCCCCATCATTCACACCGTAGATATGCTGCCATTTTCCCCCCTTAAATAGTGAGGATGAGGATTCATACTTTGCAGTTAAGGGTTTAATTTTCACTCGTGCCTTGACTTTAGCCACCAATCAGACAACCTCCTTCTAGTTAATTCTACCCTCTTAAAGTCTATTTTGCCCTCCCTGTCCCTAAACCGCAGTGCTTTGAAAAACTCTGCGCCATCGTCCTGAACTATAGGGTGAAGCCCTTTACAGAACATTATCAAGTGTTCGGCAGTTTCTTCTTCCTCTCCACACGCACTGCATAACCGTGTCTACCCCTTCGTATTTGGCCCGATACGTCTTGGTTCGCAATACTCCCGTCCTGGCCTCAAACAGTAGAGAACTACCCCGAGTATTATCATAGATCCTTTCCTTGGCAATTTCTTGCTTAAAAGTTCGATAGATCTTTAGTGCGGACTTCTCAATCATGCCAACTCTCCACATATCGGTCTCGGCTTCCTTCACCTTCTTAACCGATAATTCTTTTTGGTTTGGCCCCCTGCTGTTTTCCAAGTATTTACCAGTCAATTTTCTGGTTCGCTTCCGCCATTTTGTATCGACATTCTTCATGTACAAGTAGCTGAATACTTTCCTAGCCTAACGCTCCTCCCCCATTTCTCTCAACCGCTTCACAAATTTTATCTTGCTACTAGCTTCCCTGCCCTCAAATGATGTCCATCCCATATCACCTTGTACTCCCTGATTTAGTGTATTCCCGTGAGCTCCTAAGGCAAGCCTACCTATTCCACGTTGCTTAATTTCTAAGCTATCAGGACCCGGTGCTGCCACCTATCAGTAGTTTCCGTGCAAAAAACTTTAGTTTCGTCACAATATCGCCCGATTACACCATACCTCATGCAGCACTCACCAATCTTCTCGCGCAGATTGTCACATAAACGTTTTATTTTCCCTATCCAGTCACAACACTATGGTCTTTCGACCTCCTTTGCAGAAAAGCACGCAGATAAGCAGCCAGTTTTTAAGCAATCTACCACTTACTGGTATTGAAATTACTTAGTTTCTGCCGGATTACTTGTAAACAGCAAAAATTCAGCCCGGAGTAATTTTACATGCGAAGCATTTTTTGCTTGCAAAAAACACTTTGGCCGTCTCTCTTACGGGCCACCTACATCTGGATGCTCTAGTGGTCGTTTCCTTAACTTAATGCCTACTGAAATCAACATAGAAGGAAACAAATGAGTGAGGAAGCCACACCATGATAGTATATAGTGGCTAAAGCAATCGGCTGCTCACTCGTAGGTCATGGAACTGAATCCCAGCGGCGGCGGTTGCATTTTCGATGGAGGTGAAAGTGCTGTAGGCCCGTGTAATCAGATTTGGGTGCACGTTGAACAACCCAATGTGGTCGAAATTTCCGGAGACCTCCACTAAGGAACCTTTCATGTCATAAGGTGGTTTTGGGATGATAAACCGCACATATTAATAAATCGATGAGAAACCTGACTCACACGTCAGGATATGAATAATGTGGCATGGATGTCACGAGCGTTGCGGTACGTTTTTTTTTTTTTTTTGCGACGTGCGCGCTTACGCGCTTTCCAAGTCGCTGGGGATGCGGGAAAGTGGCAAACGCAAATTGCAGTCGATATCACCTTGAAAACAGCTAAATCAGGCTATGACGATCTTAACGCGAGACCGTTCAGTATCCCTTATCACAGAAAATATCATGTCAGCATTGGGAGCGTTGTTAGTGACGAAAATATCAGATGTGTGGCCAGTATATATCGATACAAGTTGCAGTTAAAATCCAACCCATGCAGTCTACGTATCACTCAAGTATTGCACCTTGAAGCAAAGCCACTGCTTGAAACAGCGTCGGCGAAAATTTCTATGCAGTCGTTTTGTCACGGCCACGTCAATTCTGGTTACAATGTTGGTTATCCACTTTCGTAACAGTGCGATAAACATTACATATGTGCTCCTATGATTCGGCAAGCTGTAGTCA
>NC_134704.1:94608214-94655714 GCF_043290135.1 Rhipicephalus microplus | reverse complement strand
TGTATGTATGTATGTATGTATGTATGTATGTATGTATGCATTGATTGATTTGTGGGGTTTAACGTCCCAAAACCACCATATGATTATGAGAGACGCCGTAGTGGAGGGCTCCGGTAATTTTGACCACCTGGGGTTCTTTAACGTGCACCCAAATCTGAGCACACGGGCCTCGACATTTCCGCCTCCATCGGAAATGCAGCAGCCGCAGCCGGGATTTGAACCCGCGACCTGCGGGTCAGCAGCCGAGTACCTTAGCCACTAGACCACCGCGGCGGGGCTATGTATGTATGTATGTATGTATGTATGTATGTATGTATGTATGTATGTATGTATGTATGTATGTATGTATGTATGTATGTATGTATGTATGTATGTATGTATGTATGTATGTATGTATGTATGTATGTATGTATGTATGTATGTATGTATGTATGTATGTATGTATGTATGTATGTATGTATGTATGTATGTATGTATGTATGTATGTATGTATGTATGTACGTGACCGCCTATAGTTCCACCTTTGCCAGCTGCCCACTAATCGTCCTTGCAAACATCCCACTACGGCCCATCACCGATCCATTACTTCACCAACCATGAAGCATATACTGTTGAGAAGTAGCCAATATGAAATGGAAGATGTCCGTGTATTTATATCCAAGTGTGTGTCAAAGGACCATAGATTGTCTAACAGTGTTCATTCCTTGTTTGTACGTGACCACCTATATTTCCACCTTTGCAAACTGCCCACTACTTCATCCTTGCAAACGTCCCACTATGCCCAATCACCGATCCATCACTTCACCCGCCATAAAGCCGTTTTAATGAAGGGGGAATGGAAGCGACGTATAGCTACCACTTACGAATTGCAGATTTAATTGTATAAATATATACAGTATTTGTATATATAACCCTCCAGCGCTTCACCCCACTCATCATCATTCACTCCGTGGATATGCTGTGATGTTTTTTTTCCTTCTGACGGAGAGGCATTTCGTGCGGTTCGAACACCACTCTTTATATCTTTTCGTGGAGTTAACAAGAGAAGATAATGATCGTTTCATAATTAACAATGATATACAGTGTTTAACGCCCCAAAACCACAATATTATTATGATGGATGCCGTATGGGGAGAGCTCCGGGAATTTTCACCATGTGGTGTCATTCAAGGTGCACTCACATCCCGCAGTACACGGGTCTCATTCATTTCGCGTCTATCAAAATGTGACCGCCGGGATCAAATCCGCGACCTTCGGGTCGGCAGCCGAATACCATAACCGCTACACCACGGCGGCGGGTGATGCTCGTTTCATTCCTGCAGTGATGGCAGTCCCACCGCCATCACATACACTGCCTGTCACGGTCGCCCTCAATTACCTTCTTCTTGCAGCAAGGAAAGAAAGTTCCCAGGACGAAAATGGCCAGCAGAGGACCGGACAGGGCTCCGACCAGCGAAGCCGATGCCTGCACGCAAGAAAAGGCGTTAGAGAGAAAATACGAGAGCAGTAAGAAAAAAAAGCAAAGGTAGTTTTCTATGCAGGCATTGCACACGCTCAAGTTTCTTTTTTTTTTCTAGAAGTTCACCTTGTCGTGGTCATTTCGGGGACGTGCTTTGTGTGACGACCCAGACCGGAAGCCGAGTAAATGAGCGGAAAAGCCGCCACCGACCGTTTGCTTTGCACGAAACAACACTACGCATTCGAAGGAACGTCGAATAATGTTGCACAACCTAATAACACCTAAATGCGAGCTAGCTTTTACGTATCTATAGATAGGCGAAACAGCGCAAAGGAGACACGCCCCAGTAGCCACAGGACTAATGCCGACTGCCAACCGATTTAGTTTTGCCTGATAATGCACTAATTTACCTTGAAAGTGTGCGCACAGGGTTGGGGGAAATTATTGATTATTATAGCAGCGCAGGTGTCAAGTAACACGCTTGTTTATCAAGAAAGATTAGTTGCAGAAATATATTAGCGTTCCTTGTCAGGCTTATGAAGGACGTGCCAAGGCATTTTGTATTTTTAGACTTATAGCAAAAGCTTGAATACTTCACGAGCAGTATGAACTTTGTAACTGACCTCAATACACGTGTATATAAAAATTGGTAGACAGCCATGTTTAGCGCAGTGTATAACTCTTTTTCTGTCGCTATTGGTCCTGAGATTGTCCTAAGGCTCGCGAAGACAGTGGTTCCGACAAGATGGCCCGTCTGCACGATAGAGGAAGGGCTGCAGGAGATCGCGATTTCATACGCTTCTTCACTTCTGCATGAGGCATAGCTTGTGGAGTGCTTCTTGACGAAACGCTCGTTGACTGGGTTGTTCTCATTCACCTTTTTTAGGCAGGAAGCTTAGATAGCGTGGGACAAAAAACAAACAAACAAACAAAAAACAGTTTGTGATTCTGTCAACCCCGCGGTCTTGATGCCATGGGAGACACATTTCATGGTGAGATATGACTACCATTTTATACTTCTAGAAGGATGGCGCTACCAACCGGACGCGTTCACTCATAAGCGTGCGCATGTTTCCTCAGGTTCCTCTTCAGGGTGGAGAGGGGCGAATGTTCGTCGCAGCGACCCTCCCGCCCTTTTCGCTAACGTGTATCACCTCTAAGCTCGGGGACATCAGATTGATTCTCGGCCACAGCAGCTGCACTTTCAGGAAGGCTAAATGCAAGGGCTCCCATGTAACTAGACAATTAGGTGCAAGTGAAAGAACTCTGAGTTACCATAAATTAATTTGGACTCGCCCGCAATAGCGTTCCTCACTGCCATGTCGGGATTTTGCCACAAACAAAAAAAGCTCACATTTTTTTTTGTATTTGCAGATACCGCCGAGACCACTCATAAGGATACCGGTTTTAACAATATATCGTTTATAACAATGAGAAGCTCCTGTACCATCAACTTTCGCATGTTTACTTTGGCGAAATAATCACCTGACAGCAATGACCGCATGCATCATTATCAGTTATAACAATGGATTCTGGCTGTTGGGTGTCCTTGTCAAAGGGGGATGAAACGATATAATTTTCAAACGAAAGAAAACGAGAAAATCAAGCTTCTGAACACCTGCCCACAACCCCATTGCAATGTACCTTAACACCCTTTCGGTCTTGTATGTTTCTTTGCAAGACATTACAGCCCTGTGGCAAAGATGACTTTAAAACGCGTATTGGTATGGAAGCTGCGTTGGCTTCTATTAGAACGTGAAGTTTGACTAAATAGTTGAGACTTCGAAGAGTTTCAGCGTCTGAAATCTCAGACGTTGTGATAAATTGGTTCTATGGCACTTGTGGCAGTACTGTGACAGCATTAAAATATTCAAACATGTCCGAAAAATCGACAACTTAGTCATCCTTGTCCATGGTGTTCGTTTGCACTTTTAATTAATGGGAACCGACATTGTATTTTTCTCAAAACAGCGCGCCACCAAACTATTTTGATTTTTTTTCGTGTAACCCATTTTTATCAAATATAAGTTGACATTATCTTGGCACTTGAGTCTTGTTCTAATTGTTTTAAGTGAGTTTAATTGTATAAAGTTTTTTGGCAAGTGCGCGTGACGAGCAGGGCGTTCCAAGTTTTTAAAATTATTTATCGTAAACTTACCCCACAAGAAGTCATGTTATGACCATAAGCTGCATGCATTAGTTTATGAAACATTCATTCCTTAACATAATAGAGAATGTTAATCACATTTCAGGAACAGCCCGGTGTCTTTCCTAATTATTCATTAGTTTCCATCGTCGCGCTTTCACCCTCCTATTCGTCACAACAAGCAGAACAATTAATAAATACTTGCCTGTATGATAGATTCCATGGTTCCGGTGAGGAAGGCGATCGATATGGAGAGTAGGCCATAGGCAGCGGCTGAAATATCGACGTTTCAGTTTTTCTTTTTCTCGCACAAAGCTGAGAACAGATGCAGTAAATGACGTGTCGACTGTTACTTACACATGTGTGAATTCATCCCGCAAGAACCAGATGCGTTGACTGCTATTTTTACCGGTAGAATTCGATTATAACTAGATACATTATCAGAGACATTATTCTATGACTTTTAAACGTTTTTTATACGCTGTAATGGAGTTGTTTGATATGTGCGTGTCAGTGTGGTTTTACATATGTCCGCTCATGTGCTGTACTTTCCATGAACTGCTCTCCATTTTTTCTTCAAGATGTACGCTCAATATTCACTCGAGGGCTAAGAAGTTACCGGCGCCTTAATTGTGAGCCAAGATCTCTTTATATATCATATCATTTTAAAAAATGGCTTACCCATCAGCTTTGTGAGTCGTAGCGCGGCGGCTTCGCTGATGTTGACCCGAGGCCGAATGAAATCGTCCCAGGTCACCGCTGCCAGAGCATTGTAGCCGGAAGAAAGCGTACTGCGAATGTTGCAAAATATGACCTTTCTATATGGATCGCCTTCTTAAAGCTGTTTACAAGTTACAAGACGGAAGTATAGCTCACGCCCACTACGACTTCCAGTAGGATGGGCTTGCTCTCAGCCGACCATTGCTTGCGTCTCTATACTCTGTTCCCGCTCCACACTCTCAATCTCTCGATCGTTTATGCGCGTATCAAATAGACTTCAATAAAAGGAACAAACTAAGGATTCGCCATGTCACGCAGTAACCTTGTGTACAATACTGCGTGACCTACGCGTTATACGCGATATTGTTAGAGAACTCGTTTAACGGTAATTCTAGGGTCGGTGTTGCCGTCATGCGCGCCGTCTGTGAGAGAAAAGTCGAGGTAGAGGCAAATAGAGAAATAACGAAAATCTCGAGTTGGGAGGGGAATCGAACCCAGTACTACTGCGTGGATAGCAGGTGGTCTATCACAGAGCCAAGCACTCAATTGAAACTGTTACGAAAAAAAAAGGACCCTGTCTGAATCTCATGTAGTGCAAGAAGATTAAAAATCAAACTGGCGTAAATAATTGTTTTTATGATAAAGGGCATCATGAAACTGTGTAGTTGCATTACAAAACGTATAGCGTACTTCGGAAACTCGCAAAATTGTAGTGAGCACTTCGCCATTGTACTTGCAGTTGGCCTTCTAGGGTAATTAAAAAAAAGCCAGTTTTGAACGCCCAGTCTTCGCTTTACTTGCGACACGATTGAGATGTGCACCTAGGGGCGAAGCTGGGCTAACGAATGAAAAAGTGATTAGAACGAAGCCCGGTTATGCTATCGCCATCTGCTCTTGAAGGCGAAGATAAAGCATTCTACAAGTTTCATTTCATTATGCTTGAAACATCGTTGTTATCAGTGCTATATTATCATCATCGTCATTCATCCATTCACTCAACTTTTAAAGGCCTCATACAAAGCAATGCATAAAGAGTAGGGGGAGCAAAAAGATATAAGGACACGTCATCGCTTATTATACAAGTGAAATGGTTGAAGAATAACGCTGAAGCAAATACGCATTGTGCAACGTTGAACACAAAGATAAAGCAAATTATGAAAGTGTAAGAACTATTACACGTGGTTGGTCGTAAGGCGCGAACACAAAAAGTAATAAAGAAATAAATAAAAATAGATCCATGAAAATCACTATTGAAAAAAAAAAAGAAGCTGTGTTGAAGAACTGCTATGTGCGAGGGTCAGGTAAAGAGATAACAACAACAATAAATTGGACTGGGGCGTGCTCTTGAGCAACATATTCGTCATCATTATGTCCGTCATCGTACTTATCATTAGCCGGGTTTAGTTCATGTATTTATAAGCAAGTACCATGGCTAATGCCTTTAAATTACAGATACTTGTTGTCTTCGTTGTCCTTAGGGTAAGAATAATCCCAGGCAATCACGACTGAGAGAAGAAGTACTCGTTTTACATTTGTCTATTCAATAGTGTAACACGAAGCAATGTGCAGAGATAGAAGGGTCCCCGCGTTTCATAATACCTAAGTAAAACAGAAAGATGCAATGACCTCATTATTTACCTAACAAGTAATTTATTTTGTTACTAACTTAACAAACACAATATCTAGTATTAAAATCGCTAGCAGTAACAATGCCCTTTAAATGACTGTATCTCAGAATGAGTTGAAGCGGCTGCCAGCGCTTCGCTTGTTATGAAAACTGACCTTAGGGAACCGCTGAAGACAGACGCCACAAGGAGGCCACTGAGTCCCGGGTAGTTCCTCAGCAAGTCTTGCACAATGTATGGCATCAACTGGAACAAAAACAGTCCTAGAGCTTGCAGCACAGTTACGCATGAATTCACTAAGCAAGAATACTAAGATATTCTGATCTCTTTAGCATGCTGCCTTCTTTCTATCTCTCTATCTTTTCATGCCTGAGTCGTCTTCCCCCAGCGTAGCATAGGAAACCGGATGCGCGTCTGGTTGACATTCCTGCTTTTCCTCCTCCTTCCTCCTCCTTCCTCCTCCCTCCTCTCCTTCTCCTCAACTGATCTTTTTTGGTAGCTGTAAGAGCTATGCATGGAGTGAATATTTTTAATGTTTGAAGTTTATTGATAAACAAAAAAAAAAGATTGAGACATGTCCCCGAAGGAAACCCTGACGGGATGCGACGCCGCAGCGTTGCGCACGGGTGACGTCACGGGTTGAACGGCACTTACGCGGGTGCTCCGGTGAGCTCTAGAAAATTCCTATGGAGCGATGGTTGGTGGGGGTCTTGAAGGCGACACGTACGGACATGTTTCAACGCGTTCGTTAGGCGCGCGTCAGGTTTATTGCGCGTGAACCAACCAGTCGGCGTTGTAGTGAGTGGCGCTTGCAGCAGGTGTTGCGGGAGAACGGACGAAGGGGCAGCTGCTGGCGCCGCGGCTGGCGCGTGGTAGGCGAGAGAGAAAGTGACGTCAGTGCGCATTGTGAGGGGAGCGTGACGTCAACGCGCAGCAGCGGCGTGACCTACTGGGCACCGCGTTAACAGCTACGGCGCGCGGCGCGTTCGTACGGAGGGACAGCGTTACACAGGCTAGTCAGAGAGCTGCTTTACATGTAAAAACATACATCATTCATTTATATAGTGGTTGAATGGGAAGGGTTGGTGAAAAGGTAACTGAATGCCAGACAGAGCACCGACTCCCGCCCAGGCCACAATTATGCACAACACTCAGTAAATACATATACATATATGCAGACCATAATTGTGTAAAGTATGAATACATAAATACAACACACTGTGAAAATATAATAGGTATGTCAATGTAAATCGTAAATACATGAGTTTAATACAGTCGAAATACCATAAATACAGATATAGAGCGAAAAAAAAGGAAAAGAGCACCTTCATTACTATGTTAATTAGAGACATTGAGAAAGCTTTGTGGACTGCTAAAAAACTACACAAGAGTTCACAAGAACGAGTAATATTATGTGGCGTGTTGAAGATAGTTGTAGGATATTATGAGAAATTTAACGGCTGGAAACATTGAATACATGTCACCACCGTTTCAAGAGAAGCTGAAAGCCACTACGTGCCTATAGTTCCTCTTCATTATTGGAGAGCCAGCCTTTAAAGCTGCATATTGCGACAAAAAAAAAAAAACTAGATAGAATACTTTTGTATCGGCGTCTTTTTAGGTATCTTAAGTGCTTACTATCTTCACTGCAAATAATTAATATTTTCATGCTCAAATATGTTTGTCCGAGTATTGTAGGATGAACGAGGCTTTTTTTATTATGTTTCCCAAAAGCCGCTTGTGCCTTCTTCACAACTTAACGCGATAACTCCACTGTGTTTTTGCGTAAGAATGACACCGTCTAGTCCAAAAAATAACCGAATTAATGGGCGAAAATTGCAGTTCATTAGATACACCGAAGAACTGGATCGGCCTGGCAAGCCCTGGTGGGACATTGCGAGATCCTATAGTTTTCAACACAATTGATAGCATTGTTAAAGGAACACTAAACAGAAATAATGACAACTTCATTATTAGTGGAGAAATTTAAAGTTGAAGTTTCATTTCTAAATTTCACGCCCAAATCTCCACGCGTGCTGTCTAAAACTTCCGAATGTATTTTTTGTATTTTCGCGACGTTAGCTCGATGAAAGTTTCTGGAACTTCGTATGTTAGGTCTATTACACACGCAGATGAAAATTTACTTAATTTTGGTTGATTACAATCTACGTGGTACCCAGTAGACTCCTTTGGAATCTGATACGTCAGAGTGTTTGACGCGAGAATCTCATGGTGACGTCTCCACCCGCCTTTCGTTTTCGCGCTTTTCCTAACTTACCAAGCGTCGTGTCGTGGTAAGAGTGGTGTTTTTCGGATTGCGAAATCGTACTTCACTAATACACAGAAAATCGTTTAGCTTCTTTTGTGTTACATTACGTTCCTCTCCATCTGACCAGAGATGTGACGCTCGCTAATGCCCGAGTATGCTTAGAAGGTGAAAGAATGAAATCCTACCTATGAATCGATTAATCGATAAATTTACCTGATCTGCTTTGTCGATGTCGCCAGTGAGCGTGGGGTCGCAGTCCCGGTACACGGCGTAGAGTGTCAGCCCCGAAAAGACGGACAGCAGCAAGGTCAGGGCCACGCCGGGAATGTTGAGCAGCAGCGCCCTATAACGTGCGATTTTATTTTAAGTATCTGCAGCTTCTGTGGACAGGAGATGCAGAGGGTTCGCGTACGGTCGGCCAGACAGCTGACCAACAACAACAGAAGCAACAACAACGACCACAACAAGTATTTACAATAAGAGATAGTGCTACTAACATCGTGTAGTAAGGTTTTGAACCATTGTGTACGACAATGGGCACTAGCACTTTCTAGTGCCTACTATTCTAAATAGTGTTAACCTATCGCATACCCATGTAATAGCAGATCAGTTAGGACTTGCAAAGAAGCGCGCCAAATAAACAAAAATTTACTTTTATCGCGATAGCAATTATAGGGATATTCTCGGCTGGTTTTGCCGCCGACGTCGCCGTCACTCACCGTATATGTTCACGTATCTGTGTATATGTAAAGGCAAAGAAGAAAATTAATCGAGAAAAAGACTCCAGCATGCGGAATCGAACTTGGATCCGTGAGTGCGAGGCGTTAACCACTGTGCAACCGAGAACCGCCTCCTTCAACGTTCAAACGGCAAAATATTTATATCTAATACTTACCGCTGTTGACGGGCATCTCGGGGGCGGGGGACTATCGTGTTTTCAGCATTATCAGCAAGATGGTCCAATGAACGCGCGGCGATGCGTTCTTTCTTTTCCCACGCGTACTTTTGCCTACGGAGACCAAGGAAGTGGATGCTCTGCACCGCGCCTTTATCTCACGGTGGGAAGAATCGTACGTCTTGGCTGGCGTTGTGCTCTCACAGGAATGATTCTGTTATAGTTAGTGGGCGCAAAAAGGTCACTGCAATCACTGCACAGTCTCCGTTTGCGAAAAGGGCACGCTTTTCAGATACAGCGATGTAGCAACTAAGACGCTTGTTCGCGTTCATCAGTACTTGTGAGTACGTTTCATGTGTCATTTCTGCGTGAGAAAGGTGGGGCACGTTTTGACCTGCTTGCCATTTTGTGCGTGGCCTTCCAATTTGTTGCTATTGGGTTCATTGCTTCGCCTTTGCAGCAAACCTGTTAATTTTTTTCTCGTTCGCTCCCGAAACATATCTAATAATTGCGATCAGCAGTTCTTTGGCCAGCAAAAGGGATTCCAGTTGGTGGGATGGTGGACATGATGATTTGAAGTCATACTTCACCAACTATTCTGCTCACACACATGAGGGAAGTAGCCGCAGCTAACTTGGAATAAGCGTGAACGAAATAAATGAAATGTATAAATATGCAAGATACGCCGACAATGGTACTACAACCATGGACCTGCAGTACTTAAGCCTGATTCTCTAAGCATAGCACTTTCTTTTCGCTTTCGTGGCCTCGCTTCGCAAATTGAAACCAACATACAGAAAGAGAGAGAGAGAAATGGAGAGGAGAGGCAAAGATGCTAACCAAGCTTTCCCAAACACAGAACACTAAAAGTAACAACCTCCATTAGACTGCTATGAATGCCTTAAAATTTAATTTTTCTCTTGTGCAAAATCGAAGACAGCAATTTGGGTTGCCTCTACAACGTGGGCGCATACATCTCTTTTTTAGGGGCGAAGCTCCCTAAAGCGGCACCCGTTCGTCCCTTGTCGTAGTACGTAACATGTCTTATGCTTTGACCTGCCGGTGGGAGATTTCTCCTGTGCGTTGTTGAACAATAAAAAATTCGCAGCGTGCGCGTTAACTAAAAGCCAAGTTCTCCCTTCTCTCATTTCCCATTCGCAGCCATCGGCATGTACATTGAGCACTATCTGACAAGAAAAGGTTGGTACGTCATACTCGCTGGGCGTAACCTCCTTGGTTTTTGAAAGGTTTAGCGAGCGTTCGGCCGCAGTGCCTTGAATACAGTGAACTAGTATATACCATGAACTCGAGGTGGTTAAAAGTGGGAAGTGGACCCGAAGCGCAAGCAGTAAGAAAGTGTGCGTGTGCCACCTCTCGTTTAGTCCTTGGAATGTCCGCTGGATGGCGGTGCTTCTATATGGGGGATATATGCTGAAAAGATGCGAGATGGTGGTACTTGGAGTGTCGAATAGATGGACGAACGGACACATAGACAGATGCATGGATGGACGCATGAACGGACGCAGGGGCGGCTGCATGGACGAACGCAGGGACGGACGCATGAGCAGACGCACGCATGGACGGGCTGATGGACGCATGGACGGTCACACTGACGGACGCATGGACGGACGGAAGCAAGAACGAATGGACGGACGAATTCTTCGCCCCACTCTCCATCATTCACTCCGTGGATATGCTGCCATTTTTTTTGTTCCTTCGTTGACGTAGCCAGATGAAATGTTAAGAATTCAGCCCCCTTTCCGCGCCTCATCACTCACACCTAGAAAATAGGGATTTTTAGAATAGCGCACCGCGATGCTTTGCGGTGCGGTCGCTGCCACTGTGCATGCGTCGTAACGCGAGTCGGCATTCGCGTTCGCGGATCGCACGCAGGAAATCCGAAATTGCGTGCGGTGATGGCGGTCCGCATGTGGCCCGCAAGCGCTGGTTTCGAGGCTATAGATACGGTGTCACTGTGATCGTGCGTTGCGGTTTGCAGCAGGGCAAACGCTATTCTAAAACACTTATGACGCCCGCTTTGCCCGCAACGCCCGCAGCGCTTGCAAACGCTATTCTAAACTTCCTAATATTGTATTTGCATCTATATATCTACACACGCACACACGATACGTATGTGAATAGAAGACGTTGAAAATGCTTGCGTTTAAGGCTAACTACGTTATAAATGTGGCGCAACGTCATTTGCAGCATATAGCTATGACGTAAGATATTTTTTTTCACTGACACGATTAACGTGAGTGCGCGATTTGGTAGTTCATCAAGAAAATTTCAACAGTGCGAAAAAAAAAGAGAAATCGCGAACGGGCGAAAAGAGAACTGACATAGACAAGCGCTGACTATCCACTTATATTTATTTAAAAAAACATATAAGTAGCGAGAAACAGCGATGCATTCGCAGCGGGCCAAGGGACAAAAACCGTGCATGAGCGCTAACAAGCGATGAGTTAAAAAAATAATACCAGAAAGAGCTATATTACAGAGCATCCCCGTCGGAAAGATAACCAACTTCCTTTTTGTGCGAGTCAATGCAAAGCATGCTAGTGCATATCTCCTTCAAGCGAGCATCGTGGACCATCTCTGCAATTTTTCTAGAGCACACAGTTACTTCGAATATTACACCTGTTTTGTTGTGGGTACGTATAGGCAACCGCACACCCTTCAATGCGCACTCAAATATCCGGTATTGCCGCTGTGCGCATTTCGTCGGTGTTCTCGTAGGCGTATATTGAGACATATTGACGGGAGGTCGACGCATTTCCTTCCGCATGACATTGTAATGACAAGTCCCTGTGCTTAAGCGCTTGTCGGTGTCAGCTCTTTTTCCTTCCGTTGCCACTTTTTACCACGCTTTTTAAAATTTTCTCTGCCATACAGGTGATTTCGTCGTAAAATCGTTTGGCTGTACTCTATATCAATCTCTAAATAGAGCTTAGAAAGGAAGGAACGACTTCCGCGTAGTATCACTCACCTGCGTGCTCTTCTGAGCGACTTCATGCTGGAGTAGCGCTGCACCTGAGTTTGGCTGGCGCAGTAGGCGCTCATCCATCCGATAGTCCAGCCGAGGACGACATTCCAGGTGGTGTACGTGTCGTAAAGGCTTGTGCTCCAACTGTGATGGCAAGATGGCATGACAAAGCAGGTCACCCGACCTATCACTCACTGCGACTAGCACATGAAAGTCGGATCTGCAGTATATACAAGAGCAACCACCACTCCACCTCTAACTAACAACACTGCAGAAAAACGCGAACGGAACGGAGGTCACCACATACGAAGCGCTGTACAGTGTCCTCTCTCCTGGCCAAGGTTGTCTGTGTTGTAACCATTTCGGCATGAACAGCCAGCTCTTCCAAACAATCGCGTTCTTATATAACCACGCCTGTTCCTGAGTTATTGGAGACAAAGAGTTGTGTCACGTAAATCGTAATACACCACCACTGTATTCAGTGCTAAGCATGTGAACACAGGATGCTTTGTTGCCAAGTGTAACATCCGTTGAACCAGCTTACCATTTATGAAGGCGAAAGCTTTAAAGATTAAGGCAGCTTCGCCATGCTCGTGGTAATTAAACCCTGAAGAAAGTGCGGAGGTGGGCAGTCTTTTTTTGTTTCTATTTGGCTTATCTTTTGCTACTTCTCTTCTTCTATTCTGTTCTCTGTCCTAGTATAGTCTTTCTTGGAGACCTTCTACGCAAAATTTTGGACTGTATGTCTGTCTGTCTGTACATTTGTATGCTTGTATGCCCTTAACGGTAACCTAAACGGCACCAAAGGGCCCGAACTATTCTCCAAACGACCGATTTTCCCCAGCGCCCAGCAATATTGCTCAAGATTCAGCGTTCATATTTGTGTGATTGTCAATTAAAAAACAATTATTGCACAAATCTGGGGTACCATAACAACACGTCAATATGCTGTATGTGTGTTTCTTACTAGGAAAAGCATACATACGTAATAATAAAAACCATAGCGTTTATCACTTTGCTCTGACCAGGCGACACTTGCACGAAAAGGCAAGTGTTTCACACGCTTTGCTGAGACGACACGGTGGTGGCACCTACCCGTCGCCTTGCGTTCTACACCTTATCACCTCCAAGACGGGCGCGCAGGGAATGCGCGCTGCATTTTCCAAGATAACTGCCAGATAGCGCTCATGTCTCACGTGTGACGTGACGATGCGTTCGTTTGACTCCACTGCACGCTCGAGGCACTCTAACGCAGCGCGTCCAGAATACAATTCACCAATTTTCTTGCGCAGAACATCAAATAAACGTTTTGTTCACTCTCTCCCGACGCAAGACTATCGTTTTTTCACGACATTGGCAGTGTAACATGCAGATACAGGGCCATTTTTTTTCAGTTTTTTTTCTAATTTTTATTGACATATCTTTTATCGCAAATTCTTTCCATTTTTTTGTCTTTCTCTTTCTGTTTCACGCTTGATTTCTCTTTGAATTTTTACATGTGGTTCATGTTTTTGTGTTTCTCTAGACACATCCACCCTTAATACCATCATCCAGGTGCTTGAAGAAAAATAGGAAGAAGTCACGTTATTATCATTATCAGTACGTTCAAAGAACAAGCGCAAGATGGCTGTGCTACATGTGGTTTCGCCTGCATGACACCAAGTGACGACGATAGCATTCGATCACATCAGTGGAGTGACATGCCCATAGAGCCGATGAGGACGAAAATTGGACGCGATGATAGCACCGTCTGGATTGTGGCGGCAGTTGTACAAAGATTGGAAAATTACTCTTTTACTGACAACTGAAAAAAGTTTTTATTATCTTCTGCACTCAAGTGGTTTTCTTGAACAAATAATAACTAAGAAAATTGTTTGTATATATTATAGCTGCGCATAAAACGAAGTGGTTTTTAAAGCACCACAGCGTTTTGATATGGCGGCTGACCGTTCGCATAGCATACGACAACGTCGTCGTCTGCTTCTGCGTCATGGCTGTCCTCGCTAGTTAGATCAGCTCCCTGTCTAAATTTATCTCGTTTGCATATGGAATAATGCAGTAAGCTGCTTACTAGAAGCTCACAGGTATCTTGAATACTTGCTTTAGTAAGTGAGTGATTCGGTATACAGGCCGAGCGAAACGACAACGGTGATCACACAAACTTGCAGCAATAAATTGTTTTATTGGACGTCAATTGATGTTTAAATGAAATAAAGGTCACGTAAGTGGCGTTTTTGCATGTACAGCAGTGAGCAATATGCGTAGTACGTGCGTACCAAGCGGGTACGCATGTACTACGCGTAGCCCCAACGCAGATGCCCGGAGCACAGAAGCTGCCCAGCGCTGACTGATATATCAATCGAACTCCACGAAAACTTCACTGCCGTAAGTAAAGGTGTACCCCTATCGTTCCTGCACTTCTGTACCTCAAGATGTCGTAACACCTTGTTGAGAGTATTCGGCCAACTTTCTGTAAATAACATCAACGTATTTACCAGCGTTTCACTAGCAGTGCGGCCTGACTGTTCGTTTTCGGGTTCGCGCTGCCAGCTAAAGTGGGTCACTTTCTAGTCTTCCACGCGTTCGCGCTATCTTTGCTTATAAATGCTTAAAATAATTGTGGAGCATTTTTATATGCGTACTATTTTCAAGTCTTACAAACAAAATCGTCAAACAAAAGGCTTAGATGGCGTTTCGTTTGCCGTCACTGGCGGTGCGCTGTCGTTTCGATGGTGGCGACGCCTCACAGCATGGACGCGAAGCTCCCAACACGCCACGGGTCTGACCACAGGATACGACAGCCAGGCCCCCTATTGTGTTCCACGCTTCCGAAAAAAAAATATTTCAAATTTGAAAAGTAGGCGTCGGTATCAACACGAACGATTAAAAAAAATCGCGGTATCATGAAGCACGTCATACATCACCAAAATGTGTACCGTCATCATCCAGTAACTTGACACAACATGACGTCACGTGATGTCGTCATCACGTCGCACGTGACCATTGCTTGGTCAAAAGCGACCCGATTCTGGAGGCAATGCCTGACCGTGTAAAAAAAGAAAGAAAAGGTACAACTTGAGAAGTCTGCGGTATTTCCTCTTCAGAGGCGGATGTGCCAAAGCATGCGCCATTGAGCGTGCTCTCGAGATTGGCGTTACGAGTGAGACGGTTGGTGTCCCTGCCTTAATCGGAGAACGTTGCCACGTGAAGGAGAGGAAGAATTTTTTACTTGAGGGGGGGGGGGAGAATCGGCTGCCACGCTTTGTTCGTGTATGCGATGCTTCTACGGACTTCTTAAAGTTGCGTTCGACTACAGGTGCCGAAAGCTTCAAAGGTGGAGCGAGCGGAGATGCATAGATTAGTACGACTGGCTGACAAGAAAGTGGCTTTTGCCTTCACATCATCATAGGCCCATTTCAACTTTTAATCACCGATGCTCACGCCCCGTATCTTTGCACGCTCCCGGTTTGACCAGGCAGAGCAGTTACTGCCGGTGCATATTGCGGCTGATTGGCAGTCGCCCAAGTTTTTAATGGAGATCGTGGTAGTCAGAAAAATAAATGCACGTGTTTTGTTTGTACGCTAAAAGCACATATCATATGGAGTTGTTGCCATTCTTAATCGTGCGCTGTGAGAGGGTCGGGGATTAATAGACCCTTTGGACAGAACCAATCTGTACGTCTCACGTACAAACACTGCAGACGAAGTACGGGTGCAAATACCGTATTTACGCCACCACAAGATGGTTCGCGAGTTTCTTACGCGATTAGCCGAGAAAACGTGTGGCCGAGTCCATTCGTATGAAGTAAGCATTGAAAGGACGCTGGCTCAAAGAGTCGGGAGTAGTCACGGTGTCATGAAAGTGCGTTCTAGTCAGACTATTGAATATATAATGGACACTTGTGATGCGAAACGGCGAGAATTATAGATGGGCACCTACTCGGGAAGACTAACATGCTGCTGCTCCCGTTTGACATGGAATCACCCCCTAACAGGCTTGTATTTTTCTATGAAATCTCTAAGGTGCATTAGTACCAACCGAAGGTCATAGCCTGTTATATTTTTTATGAATTGGGACACATTGCCAAATACTGCCTGTCAGAGGAAGTCTTTAAGCAATGTGGACGAAAGCACTCTGAGGATAGTGAATGCGATAATGAGCTCTTCTGCGTCGCCTGCCAAAAAAGGGGTCGCATATCATTGAGCTCCGCCTGCCCCAGTCGCGTGCCCAAAAACATAAAGAAAATGAGCCACAATTCACAGGGTCAATAGACCATGAGCTGGTCTCAAGTAGTTCAGGCAGGCACACCGAAGCAACGTCAGCCATTCAGTGTCTATGAACAGCAAATCAAAGATTTCTGCAAAGAAAACAAAGAATTAAGGATGATGCTACAAGAGATACTGGCGAAACTACCACGCGATCAACGATCTACTCAAACAGGTACAGCGGCACGCCAACATGAATCGACTCGAACAGCTAGTGACACAAAACGCGCGAGTTCAGGGAGTCGGGTCGGATGATCATTGAGCCGGAAAGGAACGGCAAGCTCAAGAAAACAGCAACAACCAGAAAATGTACATCCCTAGCAGAGCAGGATGCTCTCAACATCAACGCCACTTACTGCGCAAGGCTCGAATATCGCAGATGTTTAATATCCTGCGCCACGTATGGTCCACAGAAACTCAACGCTTGGAAAAAAAGACTGTGGGAAGAATTTCAGACCGTAACAAATACAATACAAACCCAAACGCAAACTATATTTAACGAATTCCACATTTTTTTTAAAACAGAAAGAGCCCAAGCGATGCAAGAGAGTAAAATAAAGCTGGCTTCGACTTATCATTATTTAATCAAACTGTCACAGTTTCAAACAGAATGGGCCCACTTTAAGGCATCAAATAGGATGACTTGAACCTCTTGTCATATTATTGCAGGAGACACGAGGACCGTGCACGTGTGCCATTAGAGGTTACCGTACTTTTCAGCAGGCTACTATAATACACCAGGGTAAAGGGAATGAACAGTCGCGAGGACAAGCCACTCTCTTAGTCAAAAACGACTGTACTGCAACTGAACTGCGAATTCCGGAGATAATCAACGAACTCAGAGAAGTTGTGGCCATTAAGCTTTGCCCGCGTGGTCAGCGGCCGCTGCTTGCAGTTTCCGCTTATTACAGACCGTTGACGAGCAAGGATCAAAACAGTTCTTTCTCGTGGCTCGGTAAAGTGCAGGCGCAAGCGAGCAGTCTTCCCGTCGTGGTGAGCGGAGACATCAATGCCAAACATCCATCTTGGGGCTACGTCAAGACTGACTCGAGAAGACGTGCTCTGCATGAAGCAATAGAAATGTCTACTTTAAACGTAACACACCAGATACACCATTCGCATAGAGCTATACATGTGAAGCAGCAGGACACGACACCTGATTTAACGCTGGGTACTTCTGGGTTGATAAGGTGATGGGACTTAGATTGGACCACACGGGGAAGAGATCATTTGCCTATAATAATTACGCTTAATTGCAAAAAGTTCAGGAAAATAAGGCAGGTAGTTGTGTGACTGGAACAAATTTCGAGTAGCTACCGGAGACTGATTTGCGAATTTCAAGGAATTGAGCGCTATGATCGCAGAGGCGCGAGTAGAGGCAAGAAAGACTATTCCATGTGACGACACTACGACTCACATAGACGCCCACCTTGCAAACCTTTGGTGAAAGGGCAATCGTCAAACCCTACATTATCGACACACAGGGAAACGCCATCGAGATTTAATGTCTCTTAAATGGCAATACGAATTGATAAAGAGATACCAAGAACTCCTAGAAGCCAACGAATGGCACAATGCCTGCGAGAAGCTTGTACGCGAACGCAGCGTCAAAAGGCTGTGGGGGATTTTGAGGAGTCTGCTCGGGAGAAAGGAAAGTGCGCTTCCACTTATGGAACATTTCGTGTGAGAGGACGCTTCAACGCTGGAAAATCATGTCATTCTAACTTTCTCCCGTCACGCCACGGAAACATCACCGGGGCCATTCCCTACAACAATGATTGACCGCCCGAAACCGGATCTTGACAAGCCCTTTGCATCAGGGGAATCAATGGCAGCCCTGGCACAGGGAAAAATAAGATCAGCTCTTGGACATAATGGAGTAACTTGGCAAGAGCTTCGAAATCTCAGCAATGAGCCCAAGACAAACTACTAGCAATTATTAATGAGTCCTGGGAATCCGGCGATGTGCCAGAGTCACTTAAACTATTGCTCATCTATAACCCATACCTAAGGCGGGCAAAAACCACACATTTTCAGCCAATCTGCGGCCTAGAGCTATAACCTCAACAGTGTGTAAACTGATCGAAAGAATGTTACACACGAGAAATCAACAATACATTGAATACAAACGACCTAGCCTACACCCGGCTCAAGCAGGTTTTTGACCGAACATGGGTACGCATGACTGCCTATGGTTGCTCCGCAGAGCAATAAACTGAAGATCTTGCAAGCAGCTACCAGACTGCGTTATAGCAGTTGATATGCGTAAGACTTTCGATAATGTGAAACAACAGATCCCATTAGAGGAGTTGGCGGCGACGTACCCGAGCCAAAATGCATACAATTGGATTCGCAGCTTCTTCCAAAGCAGCCCTATCAAGCGCCATGACATGGCACCGGGATGGAGCCCCATAACCTATTACTTGGATAGGGTTGTACTCCAGGGGTCAATCCTCGAACCTATGCTTTTTAATCTAGCCATGACACAAGTTGTAGAGAGGCTTGATGGAGACACTACCGTGCGTTTTACTATATACGCATACGACTTTACAATATGGATGGAAGCAGTGGATTATCCCGATGAGCGGAGTATGCAAACAGAACTTCAAGCAGCGATTCTCAGCCTTCCGGGTACCTTAGATAACCTTGTCCTAGATTTGTTACATGAAAAGACCACATTGCTCAGTGTAAATGGGAAACGACCAACAAATCCAAGCGGGATTACACTACACATCGGCGAAACAGACATCACATCTTCAAATGGACAAATAAGAATTCTTGAAGCACAAATTGCTAGCTGCAATAGCCCCAACGTTGGATTTGCACTTTAAAACGCAACTGGAATCCAATGTTGCACATGATACGACGCACATCAAATAAGTATGGCGGGACACGGCAGAATGCATGCCAAACACTCTCAAAAGGAGTGGCAGTCTGGCAGATTCTGTACGGGGCACCTATATGATTTCCCCAATCGAGATCTCAGCGACATTGAAACGTCGCACAGGTAAACTCTCCGAATGATCGCTAGACTGCCAAAGCACACAAAAACGAGGAACTGCTCCATCTGGTACCTATACCACCAATACGAAACATCATAAGCGAAGCACAATTTTGAATGCAATATCGATTGGAAAGCACGCCACAGAAAAAATAGGTTATGGCAGGGGTAACCAGGCCCACGTGATGCCAGTGGCTGAGGACCTGCTAACAATGCCACCATAGTAAGTGCCGCTAGGTACTCGGAGGAAACGACGTCCTACCGCCAGACGAGATGTGAAAGCCAGAAGCTACTTGAGAAGAAATAAGCTGAGAGCAGACCTCTGGAACACCATTGGCATTTAAACTGATGCTGCAATCAGAGGCGAAAGAGCCAGCAAGGCCTGGGTATGTACGTATGCACTACAACAGAATGGCTCTCACAGTTATCAGCTTCGCGGGAATACAACTCCGCACGCAGAGGGATTGGATATATTGGGTCTGTGAATACTGTTCCCCTCATTTTGGGGGGCATCACTAGCGAAAGAGTTCACTATGGTATCCTTACAGGTTCGTACGAGACAGTAACTGAACTGACAGCGCCATCCAAAAAGGATGCTGAAGCCAACGACACAGGCAAAAAGATAAAAAGATTTCAAGACATCAGAACAAATGTTAAGATTCTCTGGACACCAGGGCACACTGGCATGGATGGGGGAAACGCAGCCCCCCATGTGTTTGCCGCTCAATCGCGTGGATTTGAGCACATATACAATTTTCCACACCCTAGTTCCACGCCAACGTTAGAATACGAAAATCCTTATTTTCAGATATGGACAGCAGGCACTCTTAGCAGAGCATTGATGCATTACATTCGAACTGAAATGAAATCAGACAGCCAAAATAGACTGTTGGAGGCCACACCAGCGTGTATGCTAAATTACAAACGTGGGTTCACACATCAACAAGATTAAAAAAAAAAAGTAATGGCCAACTCTGCATATACACCACCCATACTAGACAAAGGCAGCAATATAACCAACCGTCGAGTAACAATATTTCTACGCGATGCACATATTATCAGACGCTGTGCCAAGCAGATTTAGAACAACTGATTTGGACATGCCCAGCATTCTAAAAGGGCAGACGGCACATTCAACGTCTACTGCAAGCCGATATGAGCGCTCTACTGAATTTAATTAGGTCAGGCCATGAAGCACAGAAAGCGCTCGCGATATATACGGTAGTCAAAGTGGCCTGTTTCTAGTAGCGTAGGAGAGGTCGCCTGACCCGTGCGAAGGCGTGACCCGAAGCTGCTCCTCACCCTTTATGCTCCTTGTCCCTTTCCCACCTCATCCGGCCAAGAGTAGCCGTTCCTTGAATAAAAGTCCCATTCATTCATTCGGATGGTTGAAGGTAAACCACACGAGATCCGAGCAGTTTATCGCGTTCTACTCTCGAAGGCGATTAAGGAACCCCAGGTGGTTGAAATTTCCGGAGCCCTCCACTTCGGCGTCTCTCATAATCGTATGGTGGTTTTGGGACGTTAACACCACATATCAATCAATCAATAAATCAATCAATCAATCAATCAATCAATCAATCAAGTATTCTTGAAGGCGAAGCTCAAGCCTCTTCCAAGTCGTTTTTTTGCTAGTGATGCACTTTATTGAAGTGAAAGCCTTTGATGCTTCATAAAATACGACCAATCACCGTAGAAGATGCGTTCGAGACGCACGAGTCTCGTTCGTTCTCTTGTAGTCCGGGCCGGGTCCAATAGGCAGTTATGCTGGTTGGACTGTTGGTTCCTGCGCGGGTGTTTCACTCCAAGTGTCTGCATTGCACGACACCAGTTTACGTTACCCCGCAGGCTCGGAGCTTCATTTCACGCCACTATGGGCATGGACAGGCTTTTGCCCTCACAACCTTTAGCAGCTTCAAGCATTATCCGTAATTTGTGCTTTATTTATTCATTTTTTTCAGAGACACAATTCAATGAGTTGGCACTGCCTTTCCATTTCTAGTGCAATTAACTGCTATCCTTCACGGGCCGACAGAAAGACCTTTCGGTCTGCCAAGGAATTCAACCAACGAGCACGGACAGTTAACCAAGCGACACTCGCTATTACGAAACTGAGAGCGCGAATTTAACCTTCCCTGCACGGTCCGCCGCACGGGAAAGCGTATGTTGTGCACGGGCGACTTCTACGCTTGAGTGGACAGTTTCTTTTCTTGTGCGTCTCACTCTCACGTGGGTCTGCAATCAAGAGTGCGTGCTCAGAGATAACGCCGCACACGCCACAGGCTTGCCAGGAAGAAAAAGTACACGATTTCCGATTAAAGAGAACCATGGGGTAGCATGCGAAGCAGCGCATGGTTCCGTTTATCACGGGCACCTTGCCCGTAGTTAAGGCGCCCTTGCAAGTGGAGCTCACCATGAATTCACTGTAGTTGTTGTTGCTCGTCCGGAACTCTTGTTGGAGCACGCATGCGTGTCCGTAGCCACGCCACGTGCGAGCACGTGCGTTCATCGCGTGTCTGCAGAATCTCCTTCCCCGGCGCCGTCACATGATTGCTGACAGTGCAAGGGGAGAGGCCACAGCGTCTTACCCAGACCCTTAGACAGGCCGGAACGCACTAGCGCGTGGGACGGGCTTGGCAGTGCTTGGGCCAGCTGTTGCGCATGCGCAGTAAGGCGTGTCGCGCGCACCGAATTGAGCTCGGTTATAAGCCGCTTCGGTCTTACACGGAAAAGTCCAATCAGTCTTAAACAGAACCAAAAAGGAGTTCTGCCTAACAGAATTGAATTCTCGAGATCTAACGTACTAAAAGCCCCATACGAATGTGAAGAACGCCGTAGTGCAATTGTGCGGACTGAGTTTGACGAACTGTGGTTCTCTAGCGTCATCTTAAATAGTTCACAAACGCGTTTGCATCACACTTTCGATGGGACAGGGCACGGAACCCAGGTGGTCGAGCTTAGCAGCGCGACTTTGGCCACTAAGCTGCCACGGTTAGTTGCTAATTGTCAGTAAATATCACCAGCATGTGCATGCATGAGTACGATTGTGGGCGCATCGGAAATTTTGAGGATGATTGCCACAAACGTGCACTTGCGCAGGTTCGGTTCCGGCTTGTGGAGGCGCGCAACCGTAGAGATCACTATAAAAACCATGTCAGCGCATGTTCAAGAACACCATGAAAATTGTCGAAATTTCTGGAAACGTCCACTACGGCTGGCCTCGTAATCGAATAATAGTTTTGGCATGCAAAATGTCAAAAACTGTTATTGAACAAACGTACCGCAAAATACAGTGTGTCTTGACGATTTTAACTTATATATGCACAGCGGTCATGCCGTAGGGGCGCAGGCCGACATTGCAGAAAGTTTTTCTGGGGGGGCGGGGGGGGCACCTTGGTTTTGGGGAGGAGGGACGTGAAATAGTCTATTCGGGAGATAGGACACGGGCTCGGTGTGTCACAGTAGCGTGCCGCAAATTCTTTTTAGGTGTTAACAAATATATCAAATCCAGGGGCGTAGCCAGAAATGTTTTTCGGGTGGGGGGGGGGGTCACACTGACCCGACTTGGGGGGAGGGGGAACACAAACAACAGATTTCCTCTGTGGCGTGACTATCGGCGGTAACTTGAGCAGATTGTGTACGTGTATTTATATCAAAGTCATGAGATCCCCCCCCCCCCCCCCCTTCCGTATGCGTATATGCTCCTATTTTTGACAAGAGAGTAAGTAAGCGTAAAGTAATAGCATTACAAAGAGGTACAGAGGTCATTTAGAGCAACGGACTCTCGTCACACTGATCAATAAACTAGTCTTCGAAAACGCAGCAGTGCGGCGACCCGCCCGATCGGAGAAGACATCGTGCCTTTAGCCCCTTCATCCTAGACCATGACTGTCTGAATAAACCAAAAAAAAAAATCGTATGTTGAGCGTAGTTGGCGTGGTCCTCGTCGGGGCGAAGTGCGTTTCACAAGGCAAGGACAGCTCCGCTTACAACGTGGAATGAGAGTGACCGCATGCCTATGGGAATTATTTCTATGTTCAGCTCCATATGTCAAGCAGTCCTGACGCACTAATAGCTTTTAGTCAACATTTCTTTAGTTTACTGCGCGCATCCACGCATGCATGAACTTCAGTGCTCGCGAATCGAAGTGCGACGCCCCCCCGCCCCCTGTTCTCCTTCCCCCCCCCCCATTTTTTCTCGGTATAAGAAATGCTATCAGCTCATCATCACGACGGCATATAGCTCTGACATAACCACTTAAGGTAATGTTAGCCGTGACACAAGTGTTCAAGTTAAAATTCTAACGGTTTGATTCGAACTGTAGAGACTTTGTAAACGAAAGTACAAGTATAAGTTAGCCCAATATTTTCGTGCTTGAATGAGCAAGTAACCAGTCTAAGCAGACTCGCGCATCCATACTATCTACGCACATTAGTTCTGGAATAATTTTCCAGCCTTTCCTATTCCTGGATTCATTTAAATCACCCGTTACATTTACCACTTGCCGGGTATCGATCCTATAGACCATAAAACTAACTTTTTTGTCCTTTTTCATCTTGGTTTTCTTCGCGCGATCAGCGAAGTCAAATGCAAGAAAAAGAGACATCCAGAAAATTTTTAACTCAACTTCTGAACTTTCATTGCTTCTAAGGAAGACGATGTATACATACAACAGTGGAGAGAGGAGTAGTAAGCGCGTCGACAATCGTTCTCCTCCTGTGACAGCGTCACTTTCAGTGCAGTGGCTGCCGAGTTCATCGCGAAAGCATCAGTAAACTAATAAGGCGTCGTCCTCTATGTTGCATCTGTATCTCGACTCTATGAAGGATGTCGTACTCGCACGCAACAGAATAGTGGATTGAATGATGCTCCCTGCTTCTTTGTTTATTGTCGTGACAGTGACTGAGGCTTATTGCCGGACACTGGGGAAGAGTTATTGCGCTTGTGACAGAGCCGGAACTCAATGAAGGTGCGCTATCTGCGTTTCCGTGCGTCGGAACATATTCAGCGTCAGCCAATCAGTGAGCGAGGCTACTGCTAGAAGCGAGCTACGGAAGAAAACAAAAGAAAGCACGTGATTTAAGTTGACTTTTACGGCGCCAGAGCTGCCGCAAAGCATGCCGTAATGCATGCCACCAATTAGAGGACTGAAGGTCAACTATGGTATAAACGGAGTTTTATCATGACAAGAACTCCTCCCTTGTCAAGATGAAAAAGCAAGGAGATGTCAAATAAAGACAAAAAAGACGTTGCGAAATAGAAAATTGACAGAACAGCTTCTGGAGGGCTATGTGGAGCATATACTGTAGATAAAGTCGGTGCGGCGAAGTTGAGATAACGAAAAAAGCTGGACTACAGAGACAGAGACGAAGCGCATCTAACAACTGAATTTAGTGAAACGAAAAGACAAAAAGAAAAAAATACAAAGGGGGGATCGGGAGAACTTCCCCGGTCCACCCTCTTCTCATTTTCTTTTTGTCTTGTGGTTGCAATAAATTCAGTTGTTAGATTCAGTTGTCGGTGGTTGTCGGTGGGTTATAGGAGCGTGCTGTGGATAAGCACACGAAACTGCTTCTAAATGTAGGCGCCAAGTTCAGTAAAGTGCCGCGCATAATGCGTTGCGAAGGCATGATCAGGCGCCCTGCGCAGCATGAATCAATGACTGCGTTTCACGACGCAAGAGTGGAACTGTGTTTCACAACGCAAGTTTGCATGGTTCAGAATCCCTGTTTTGTTTCAAAGGCCAACAGAGGGTAGCTCTGTCGGCCTTCAAAGTTTCACGACATATTAGAGATGACCACGTTATTAAAATTATATTCAAGAAACAGTGCCGTAGCGGACATGGAACGAAAGATTGATGGGCAGCTGATTAAAAATGCAGCCTAACTTACGCACACGTGCTGTTTTTATCAGGTGTTTAGATGTAGTTTTTTCTTTCTCTTACGTGTATATTTTCAATCTCTGATATTTAAACGTTTGTTGGAAGTTCAGCGCTCGTGCCTGTCATAGTTACGCCTTTTTTGTAGCAAGTTTCACGCTATAAAGCTTGTAATCATGAATTACTTGCTACACCGAAGCAGTGCCTTTCTTGAAGGACAGAGAGAGAGATAAATAGAGAGGAAAGGCAGGGAGGTTAACCAAGCTTGGCTCGGTTGGCTACCCTACACTTGGGGTGGGGGAAAAGGGGAATAATAGAACGAAAAGAGACAGAAAAGAAGAGGAGTAAGAAAGAGAAGCATAAATAGTCAGCTCGAAACTACACAGCACGGCCTCGCACAGTTCTTTCACAAGCGGTCGTGAAGTTTGGTGTTCCTTAAAAAGTACAAGAGGGCTTTCGTGGCTTTGCGCGTATGGGAAGCCGTTGGCCAAGGTCCCAGGATCTTCTCTTCTGTAAGCGGCCGTGAATCCAGCTGACAGAGCTTGGCTTCCATAATACGTCGTTCGGTCTGGTATGCCGGGCAATGACATAGAATGTGCTCAAGCGTTTCCTCGCAGGCGCAGATGTTGCATGCCGAAGTGCTCGCCATTCCAAGGAGACGAGAGTACGAATTCGTAAATGCCACGCCCAACCTCATACGACACAGTAAAGTTTCAGCGCATCGTGGGAACCCGGATGGCAAACGAAGTTGCAAGTTTGGGTCGATCGAATACAGGTGCGTGTTGGAGAAACCCTGCGTATTCCATTGTAGGAGAGATATACGGCGAGCAAGTGATTGTAGTAGCCTTGCAGTGTCCGTTCTCAAGAGTGGTATGGGCGTGCGCTGGTCTTGGTCATGAGCCGATCGAGCAGCTTCATCTGCGCGGTCATTGCCAACGATTCCGCAATGACTTGGCAACCACTGAAATACAATATCGTGACCTTCCGCGAGCGCTTCGTGGTAGTCGTGCCTTATCTGATATACTGATTGTTCATGTAGCCCGTGCTGCAGAACAAACCGTAGTGACTGTAAGGCTGACCTGGAGTCGCAAAAGATGGCCCATTGGTTAGGTTCCTGGTGAAGAATGTACTTTACTGCACCTTGAAGTGCTGCGAGCTCTGCTGCTGTCGACGTCATGGTGTGAGAAAACTTGTACTGAAGCAACACATTTTCAGATGGAACAACCACTGCTCCTGTGGAGCTGTTGGAATTAGTGGAGCCATCGGTGTAAACATGTATGCGGTCGAAGTACCTTTCGTCCAACAGATGCAAAGCCAGTTGCTTCAGGGCTAGCGTTGACATGCGTGCCTTCTTAAAGATTCCAGGAACTGATAAGCGCACGTCAGGTTGACGAAGACTCCATGGCGCGGTTGCTGGATGCATGGCAAGTTTGAAGCCAGGCGGTAGTATGTCCTGATGTTTTGTCACGATACCGCAGTACGAAGAATGGGGCCTCCGAGCTGTCAAACACGCTAAATGATGTGACGGTAGCCGTGATAAATGCCGAATGTGCGCTCTCAGCGTCTCGACAATGATGTGCGTTGTGACCGGTTGTTCTTGTGCAATAGCAATAGTTGACACTGTCGATGAGCATCTTGGAAGACCAAGGCATGTCCGAAGTGCTTGGGCTTGTACGCTTTGCAGTGCACGGATGTTAGTCTTACACGTGTTGGACAGGACCGGAAGACTGTACCGGAAAGTTCCGAGAAAGAGGGCTGTATAAAGCTGCAACATGGAGTGCACGGATGGGCCCCATGATTTTCCGGTGACGAACTTGAATACATTCTCAATGCCAATGAGCTTTTTCTTCAGGTATGTGACATGCGGGCTCCAGGTTAGGTCACGATCTACGATGACGCCTAAGAATCTATGAGTGCTCTTATATGGGATTGATGTGCCATCGATGCACAATGAGTAGAAAGACATCGGTTTGCGTGTAAACGCCACCGCTGCGCATTTTTCTGTGGCGATAGTCAAACCTTGCTGGCGAAGGTATGTCGATGTCATTGTTGCCGCTTTCTGTATTCTTGCGCGCACTTGAGGTCTTGTCACGCCGGACGCCCAAATGCAGATATCGTCAGCGTAGAGAGATACATAAGCCGTCTGTGGCAGCATTTCAGTGAGCCCCACGAGAACCAGGTTGAAAAGTGTAGGACTCAAAACACCGCCTTGTGGCACCCCACGACTTGTGAAATACTTATTCGTAGACCCATCTTCAGTCAAAACGAACATAGATCTCTTTGTGAGGTAGCTTCTTACCCATCGAAAGACACGACCTCCAAGTTCAGCTGCTTCAAGAGCATTGAGAACAGCCTCGTGGGTCACGTTGTCATAGGCACCCTTCACGTCTAAGAACAGAGCTACCGACAGCCGCTTCTGAGCTTTCTGATGCTGAACAGAGGTCACTAAGTCAATAACGCTATCAACTGAGGACCGACCTCGTCGAAAACCAGCCATAGCATCAGGATAGATGTTATAATGTTCCAGGTACCATTCCATGCGTGTAAGCAGCATCCTCTCCATGACCTTGCCAACGCAGCTTGCTAGTGCTATAGGCCGGTATGATGCCAAATCGAATGAAGACTTTCCGGGCTTCAGCAAAGGCACCAGGCGACTACACTTCCACTCATCAGGCACCATTCCATCATGCCAAGACTTATTGAAAATGTCCGGGAGACAGCGCTGTGCCTTCGGGCCTAGGTGACGTAGGGCAGTATAGGTCACTCCATCCGGACCTGGGGACGATGAGCGTCTGCATGTGTTCAATGCCGCATGAAGTTCTTCCATGGTGAACGCAACCTCCATTTGCTGATCTCGTGCGACTGGAACATCCTGTGGCATTAGATCGATCGGTATAGAGATGTCGCCGGCGATCTTTGCACAAAATTCCCCAGAAACATCAAGCTGTGAGCGACGTTGATGTAGCGCCAGAGCGGCGAAGGGGTAACGCTGTTGCGGATGCGAGTGAATACCTCGAAGAGTCCTCCATACGGGAGACAAGGGCTTTCAAGGGTCTAGCGAGTCACAAAAATTCTTCCACCGTTGTTCATGAAGTTTGTGCATTCGACGCTGGATTTTTTTCTGAATGCGTCTGGATTCTCTGAGGTCAGAGATAGATTTCGTGCGTCTGTATCGTCTTTCGGCACGTCGGCGGACCACTCTAAGTTGTTCCAACTCTTGGTCGAGTGCCGTGCGTCTCGATTCTTTAGAACATATCTTCGTAGAAGTCTCCATTGCACAACTAATCACTTCTTCAATGGATTCCGGTGGTCCGTGCATGCACTTGCTCTCCACTGATATCTGAAACTCTTCCCAGTCAATAAGTCTTGAGTGTCCAGGGGAAGGAGAATTGTCCAAACCTCTGACTGTCACGTACGTGGGGATATGGTCGCTGCCACGTGTTTCAATATCTGCGAACCATTGGACTTTCGTGACAATGCTATGCGACACTAATGTCAAGTCCAGACAACTGCTGTAAGTTACTCCTCGGAGATAAGTAGGGCTGCCGTCGTTCAGCACCTGAAGCCCGTGCTCTGATGCGAGATCAACTAGGTCCGTGCCTTTTCGATTTGTCCTGATGCTTCCCCACAATGGATGATGGGCGTTGAAGTCACCCATCAATATCCAAGGCGCTGGAGTCGTTGCAAATATACCATTCAAGATTTGTTGATCTAGTCGACCTGACGGTGCTATATATGCGCCTATCAGTGTAAACGACAACTTCTTCTTTTTAACATATAGACACACGTAGTGATTTCCATTGTGAGAATCTACTCTTTGGAGAACATAAGTGAGTTCTTTACGGATGTACACAGCAACTTGACTTCGCTCAATGCACGTTGAAGAAATGAACGATTCATAGCCCGACAGACGAGGTAGTTTTGAAAAATGCGGTTCACAAATGATGATGATGGGAAACTTATTTTCGAAAATGAATTGTCGGAACTCAGGCATTCTTGACTGTAGACCTCTTGCGTTCCACTGAATTATGGAAGCACGCTTGACTTTTTCTCGGAAAGGCTGATGCGGTCTATGGTGCGCCATCTTGTTACTGAAGTCCGGCAAGAACTGGTTCTAGTGTGTCCAAGATTTGCAGCGCGCATTTAGCGGCAGGGATCTGTAGACTATCCAATAGAGTGCGAATAACACTCATGAACGACTTCAGTACAAAAAAGACTTGTACCTCTTGGGCGGACAGACTGCCTGCTGGGGGCATATTCGTTGTTGACTGTCGATATTGCGGTTCCGTAGACACGTGTAACCGCGGTAAAGTGGGCCAGTCAGAGCCGGATGTTCTCTGTAGCGCCACAGTGTCTTCCGGTACCTCTGGACGTACTCCACCTGGTGGCGGGGGCGGTGGAGGTCTCTGTGGTCGTGGCGGCGGTGGTGGTGGCGGTGGCGGCGTTAGTGAAGGCACCTTCGGCACAGGACTGCTTTTTCTTTTCTTCGAGCACCGCTGTCGACGGGAACGCCGTCGTTGAACAACCGTTACCGCTTCCTTTCGTGAGGTTCCGTCTTTTACCATTTGTCTCAGAATGCTCCTCTCTTTCTTCAGTACTGGGCAGTCTTTGGACGAGGTCTCGTGGTTGCCGTTGCAGTTGCTGCATTTTAGGAGAGTTGCTTGGCAAGCCTCTGCTTTGTGGGGTCCGGCACAACGTGGGCATGCTTGCTTGTTGTTGCACACAGCACTAACATGACCCAGTTTTAGACAGTTGTGGCACTGTAGTGGTCTTGGGATGTATGGTCGGACAACGTGACGAAAATGACCAACCTTTACATGTGATGAGATGCAATCACCTTTGAAGGTCACCTTGATGCAACGGGATTTGCCAAGCCGGCATACTTGCAATATGTCCGTTGCCCCAGTAGCTGGCTTTATCAGAACAGGAAGGTCTGCGTTCGGTATGGAAACATCAACGTCATAAATGACGCCTGTCGTCGTGTCACTATCCTGCGGAATGTAAGTTCTCAGATAGATGCCTCCAAGCTCAGTGACAGTTCGCAGGGTATGTAGCGCAGCCGGGTGCTCAACGTCTATGGCCAGGATATTCTTCCGTGGGTAGAGTCTAATATCCTTTATCTCATTAGGCACGATAGCTTCGAGACGCGCTGATATCACTTGCCTGTTCATGTTCTTCAGGTTGATCGAAGAGTCGACAGGAACAAAAAGTATGGTATGGCGTTCAGAACTGCACGCCGCCTTCACGGTAGAGACGCTAGCTGGCGAAGACGCGCCGACCATTCTTCTTTTAGCTTTACGCTTCACTGCAGGGATGAAATCTTCGTCGCTGTCTTCACTACTCGCCGTGTACAGTTCAGTGCTGTCACTGGTGCTGTCGTCCTCCCGGCTGTTACGCTTCCTTGAGGTTGACGTCGAAGGTGACGCCAAGTCCGGATTGCGTACGGTGGAGCCTGGATCCATCGCTGCCCGCAGGAGAGCGATGATCCTCGGATAAAACGTAAATTCACACAAAAAACACCAAACGAAATAGGCAGCGTTCGGTAGAAATACACTTCTTGAAGGAAATATGTATGTGAGTGCTGACTGTGGATTTATCGAATGAGAACATACCTCCGCTTGGAAGTGTTCGTCTTTGTTGTCTTTCTGTTCATTGCTCGCTACTGTGCTGGCCATTGAACATGGATCAGAAACGAGCGCAATCTCCATCTTTGCTTCTTAACACCAACCAGGAGTCTTTTCGACGCGTGAAAACACAAATACTCAAAAAAAACATATAGAATGATACGGAGAGAACAGAACACGCTTTTCAAAAAGTGTGGGTCACGGGAAATACGTCTTTTTTTGTTTGTTTAACCAGATTTTCAATGGAGACTACGCTTCTTGTGATGTGCTTACGCTGTGATGCGATTCAGTTCCCAAGTGACGAGATATTCTTTCAAATAATCTATTTAAAGCTCTCGGTCAAATGATACCGATTACTAAAGGAGCTATAGAAATGTAATTAGTGAGACAATGGTTCAGTGTTCGATTGAGGCGTGGCTGCCTTTGTTCTCACTTTACAATTTTTCTCTACTTGTTAATTCTGTATGTGGGTTATTGAAGAGCATCCCTTACCATATTTGGAATTCTTCATTTTTATTTATCTATTTCTCTTTCTGTTTTGTGTACAGCCTACATTTCCCCACCCCTGCGCAGGGTAGCAAACGGGTTACTTCAACCAGATTAACCATCCTGCGTTTGCCTTTTAATCTATTTCTCTCTTTTCGAGTTACGTGCATTTCAGTTTGATACAACGGCAACTAATAAAATAATAAACCTATTAGTACACATCGGGTTCTTGTACAGTCGCCCAAATCTTTAACTGTTGTATCTTGCACGATCAAAAGTTCTTACTGTGTGTGTTCGCCGCATCCCAGAATTAGGTTTCAAAAGTGGTGAGGTCTAGCGCATGCCGTAGAAATCCGAACCCCCCCCCCCCCCCCCCCCATTTGTTTTGATCAACGTTCCATCCGTCATATCGCGCTGACAGACCAGAAAGTCGCCGCTGCGTAGGATTGTCAACAATTTGTGCGGCTGTACTCGAATATCGAAGTTTTCAGTATAGTTCTGCGTGTTTCGGCTGCTGTTATCTTACTTGAGGAATATAAGCCGACCTCCGTCGCCGGCGATCTGCCACATGTTGCCGAAGCCTCCCAAGTGGTAGACGCCCTGCGAACAATAAAGAACACCAGAAGGGGAGTACTTTGGCATCGCTGGAATCTTGATGGGCAAGGTTTCGTTGCACGCACTTGGAATGAAAACCACGCATTTGTTCCAAACAGTCCAGCATTTTGATCAGGTTCTGATAGGCGTGCCGCCATGTCTTGTACGATGCTACATTACGAAAAAGAATGACAGGGAAACTGTACATACCCAAGGGCCCAGGAAACTTGAGAACAACACTGGAAGAAAACATTGCTGTTATTTGCACTTCATGCAAACACAAACTATGTTTCTTTCTTGAGCCTTCTATCTGATGGTTATGATGATGATTTGAGGCTGATCCCTTTGTATAGGGCGGGCAAAATTATTTGTCACCACCCCCCCCCCTCAAAACAGTAAATTAAATAAAATAAGATACTCTTAAGGCGTACAGACCCCGTACTAAATCGTAGTTCGTTTGCAGGAATTTAATTTTTGTCTACGTAAATCAATACCACTGCGTAACGCAACCCCACTGCACCATGTCTTGATAAAATGTTACTGTATATGCTACCGAACAGATAAAGTAACTCTATTCTATTATAAGGAGCCTTCATGGGCCTGCCTTAGGCCCACACATGAAGGCTTCCTATATTAAGATAGTCCTATATTAGAATAGGAAGCCTTCATGTCCGCGTCTGAGGCGCTCACACGAAGACTTTCTATCGATATAGCTTGATAAGCATGGCGGCACCATCTATGAGCTGCGTATATAGGACATCGTGAGCGCTAACGAGCGCCGACAGTCAGCGCCGCCGCGTTCAACCAACTCTGTAAGTCCGTGACCTCAAACTTTCTCCACAGTGGCAGTTTGCGGAACAGAAGACACGTGTAAACGATCAGACGCCGCGTTTTACGCAACTGAGCGTTAAAGAGACGTCAACGTGAAAAACGAGTTTTTCTCGCATTACTAAATTACCACTTTCACAATGTCGCAGGCACAGATTTAGCCGCTGTATGACGCTCGTCAAGCAAAAAAAAAAAGCGCGTAAAAGTTGAACAGAGGCGGCAATGCTACTTTGAAATTGCCGCACCTGCTCGCCGTTACGTCGTAGATTATGACGGCACTTACAAGCCTGCGGTATCGGTGAACGTGAGGTAAATTTCCAGTAAACGTTACCTACATTTACGGCAAAAAGGGGAAGTACATTGTCCTTTCAGGGGTACTATAGACTTAACCTACCTAAACTCGGGATTTTTCGTGTTTAGTCAATGTGGTGGTCATAGTCCTCTCAGACGCCACCTATGAAACTTTTGCCTGGAAATGTGTGGAATTGTCACAGCATGATTTTAAGGCCCTCTGTATTATATTATAACAGCAATAATTTTATTATACATTGATTCATGCATTTTATAGCAATTATTTGAAAGTAAGCTTTAATTAAATGTTAACTTATCCTGAAGACAATCATGGTTGGTTCTTGTATATATGGAACAAAATCTCAAACTAGAAGTACAGTGCAAATTGGTTTCTGGTTTGGTTGATATTGAGGAAAAAAAAGATATTTCGACGTTGCTCTTGGGAAGGGCCTCGTGGAATGACTCGTGGACTTCGTAGAGCTTTCAGAAAATTGCTTACGTGCAACAGTACGACAAAAACTGCAGTTAAATGAAGACAAGTTTATTAGGAAGGAGGTTTATTTCATTTAAACTCCATCGTATCGTGCACGTTTGTAGCCCCTAGTTGACACAACTAGCAAAAACAAGTGATGTACAGAACTTTGTACAAAGCGTCTGAGAGGCCGAAGGAGAAAAATACTGAAATTCGGTACGTTCCATGGTTATTCGATAAGAACGAATGCGCAAAATTCAAACGAGTAATCATATTCCGGCCCTCATTTCCTTGTCTTGTATTAATCACATGACAGTTATATTGACGACAGTGAAGTTTCCAAACAATATTCCGACCCTATAAATTGAGTTGTTCTTTCGGTATAGCGTTTCCTTAAGTCACGGACGAAGAATAGTTGAAGCTTCGCAGTTACACTCATTGCAACGGCAGGCGTTAAAAGTGCTGCTCCGTTGGTTATCGGTGAATAAGCGTTGTCATGCACTGAGCGTCAAGTGTGTTTGTTAGCATAGTTGGTACTTGCCTAATGACATATTTTAGCAACGAAATAGCACATACTCATAGTAAAGCAACAAAGCAAGAAACAGCCAGCCACATGTTGTTCTGTGTTTCTTTACTCGGCGTGTACGTGTGCTGTTTCGTGGCTAAAATATGTCATTGAGCGTAAAGTGAGAGATTCCGAAACAAGGAACCGGTGAGAGCCGGGGCTGCTTGCTGCTTTTTTTTTTTCAGTGTGTGGAAGTTACAGGACTGTAATTTGGACCGACGTGTCTGAGAACACAACTGTGTTGTGTAACTTACCGATGCAATGACCATCACATAGCCGACGTAGATGAGAACCATCTGAACCACATCCGTCCATACCACAGCCTTGATGCCACCCTGTAGTGATATAGAAAGAAGAGAGACAAAAAAGAGGAAGCTTTATGTACATACATTTCAACAAAGACGAACACGAGCACACGAACAGTCTCATAAGGGTTGTAGACATTACTGTCGCTACAAAATTTAACCAGTCACACAGATTACAAACTTGAGAGAAAAAAAACATGACTGATTCTTCTTATTAGAAATCGGTATAACACGAATATTAAGCGCGTCTTCACCGGGATATTCGAGCGTTTCTTTTGCAGTGTTTTGCCAGAAGGGCGAAGAAATAAATACTAAAGAAACAAATTGCGATTTCATGCGAAGAAGGGCAAGCAGCTCAAAACCTATAGCGCGCACGTCACGCAGAAAGCACACACAAAAGCAGCATACACAGCACGAGCACGGACAAAAAACTGTCCAAGCTCGACACTTAAAGCGCCCTGCTCGACCAGAAAGAAAGACGCACGAAACAAACGCACAAGTATACACAGGACGAGCGTGAACTGTCACAATTTTTACATCGCGTGTGAGCAGCGCCCTCCTTTCGTAAACGCGGTTGTGGCAGCGAGCGAGGTGACCTTCGTGCTCTCCTAAATAGCGAGGTTCATCTCATACGTGCGTGCGCAGGAGAGACCATGCCGCTTGGAGGCGCGCGCTTAAAGAAATGCGAGAGGAGCCAATGATAAAGCACCTAAAAGCTTTACCCAACGAGAGCACGTTGTGCCATCTCGTTACTGCTGACGAAAATACAGGGAAGTTGAGGAGCTCTGAGAGCTGCTAGTGGTATATGGTGTATATAAATGGCTTGCCGTTAGCAAGCTCCATAACGAACGCTTCATTGCTTAGTGGCTTGCGTCGCGCGTCGCGCGCTGCAAGATGAGAGATCGCTGGTTCAATGCCCGCTACAGAACTTTCTCAGCTCGCTTTTTCCTTTGCATTCGCTTAGTATATACTTTACTACGTTACATTCGTAACGAAAATAAGTCAGCTGAGCCACGGAGAACTCCGGCATAAAACACTTTCGTGTTAAACAAGAAGAAAAAACTGGAAACAATGAGGACGCAAAAAAAGACAAGAGCGCAGCACTATCTCATGTCTTCGATGGCGACCTTTTCCTTTCTTCACTAGAGCTTACATAAGTGAAGTACCAGCTAGACTACCGGTTCGATTTGTCAGGCACAAGAACAGCCTGTCTGTAGATTAACTAAACAAGCGCAATTTGTAAACCAAGATACATGTCATGCGATGTTGTGATGGAACCTTTCAAAAAATGTAAAGTTGAGTTTCTTGCTATGCAATTTAAACAACTAATGGCGGTAAGTTACGTACTGCAAATACCCAGTTCATGCGTGGTTTGCGCAATGACGGGGAAAACGTAGCGCTGTCTCTCTTGATATAAACACTCTTAAGAGACAAACCACAGCACGTTCAACTAAGACCGCCACCATTTCATGTACAAATATGGAGTGCAGAGAAGCGCACTTACGAATTATGAAAAGGGTTGTAACGCCTTTGTACGCTGCAGGGTAATTTACGATTACCGTATATTACCTCGCCGAAGCGTGGCCAGAAACACTTTTGGGAGAAAGGGGAGGGGGAGGGAGTCGACTTATGCTTTTTGTATATTCATGCGTGATTTTTTTATAAGTGTGTGTATATGTTTCCAGTTCTATTTCCAGTTCTGCAGATAAACGTGTTCTAACAGAGCATTTGAAAAACAAAAGGAAAACTGAATGAAAATACACTGCTTGAGGTGAGCCAGAGTTCTGGCCCATATATCTTTCGGAAGGTATTTAAAATTACGCGGTCGTTCGTCATACACGTGCGTTCAAATTTCATGTTTCACGAGCCCGATGCATATATATATGCTACATGAATATGCATTTCTTCACAAGTAAGAGTGTTTACTTGATAACGCTGCTGCACGCAGGTTTACAATGTAGCGAACACTTGCATATACAACACTTACTATGGCGGTGTAGAAAGTGCACACGATGCCGTTCAATAGGATGGAGGACCATACCGGTATGCCTGTCACTGTAAGGCAAGAGAAGCGGCGTCAATTAAATTGATCGAGAAGGTGTATCGTTTACGAGGCAAAATGTCTCACTCTCTCATTTTGGCTGGCGGCATGCCTGAGAATCCCCAATAATTGGCATGATTTCTTTCATGACATGTATAACACTGTGGCAGGGTCATAGCCGGGAATTTTCGTCGGGTGGGGGGGGGGGGGGAGGGGGGGCACCTACTGTAGGTCTATCAAAAATACCTATTTTTATTATTTGTCCAGGGTAAAAGACCCTCCTCCAATTTTTTTTGGGGGGGGAGGGGGGGGGTAAGGCAGTGACTACGGGCCTGCGATGCGGTATAGGTAATAAACCATGTGTACTTAAACCCTCAAATTGTGATCACAATCTAGCGTCATATTTACATTGTGTGCCTTCCTCGATGCACCGTCATCCCAGCTCCCAACACGCCTCGCTACACCTCTACACGTCTTTTTTTATCTAATAAAGAAGCAACGCCTGCGGTCTCACGTACAAATAAACTTTCGGTTTGGTTATTGGCTCTTTCACGCGTGTTTGATATTGCCCCTGATGAAACACTACAATCATTCCTAAATGTATGCCTCACAGAAAACGTTCACATGCTTGTAATTGCACAGAAAAGAGAGAGGTAGATATAAATATTAACAAGAAAGGAAGCATGGCCGTCCTGGATGATATAAATTAAAGGTTTGGTGATGCGAAGCTCTCGGCACCAAAGATATTTGTATCATCCGAAATTCGTATCACCAGAAAACATAAAAATTTAGTTTACAATGAAAGAAAGCAGGCGTATACATTAACATTGATTGTGTTTCAGGACCGCAGCACTGTCTTGAACAGCTCAGACTTCTGGGTATTCGTATTTATGTGGCGTGTGTAAATAATGAACCCGACGTGTCGTGATCCGTAAGAGCTACTGGCCCCTCCCAAATCTTAGTACGCTCTTTGCACAACGTTAGGTAGTGCGGCAAAAACCACTTAAGGAACGCTTTGCACGTGGTAGATGAAGGCCAGTCCATTTTAGAACCACTGTCCATTCTTCTAGCATTTCCTTATCGCAGTGATGTTGGGGATAATCTTCGTAATATCTATGGCCATGTTCGGAAAGTTGAGAGGATTGCTCAAAATTCGGAAGTCTCTCGTGCAAATCGGTGAGTCTGTAGGTGTGCGCGTCCCCAACAGTCAACGTCAGCGGTCACCGAGTTGACATCACTGCGTGTGTAAGGAGGTTGGTCACGCGTAGGAAAGATGCGCTAGCTTGTTTGGGGGGAGTAAGAAAAAAAAGGCGGAGCTTGTTGACTGGCCTTTACAGTGTTATCGCGCGTACACGCGTGGACAATCAACAGCCTCCCACGGCGGTGCGGTAACAACCCAGCGCGCCATGCTCAAGTCAGCCAATGGCTGATACTTGGCCTGTGACGAGTGATTTTAAAGCTTGTAACGTCATTTGTCGAGAAAAAGCTGACATTGAGAATTTATTTTGAATTCCGGGCCACGTGCCAAATATTTGACTATAGTGTGTTCACAGAATACTCTGCAATCGGCTGCGTTTTATAACCATGCTCAAACAGTGTTGCAGAGCGCCTTTAAGAAGACTGAAAGTAAATACTTGACTGTAAGTGCTTAAAAGACAAACAATACTCGTGCTTTCAGAACAGATGTTGTTGAATCCTCGGAGAATCATGGTAAACAAAGCGCATATTCATATGTGGCATTGTCCCCAGTACGAAATTATATTTTAACTCGACAGTGAAGGCGTTCAATACCATACGGAAACGTAGCTATGCCGACAACCTTATACCGGTGTCATGCGGTGACACGCAATCTTGTTTAGGAGTGATCGGGTGCAACACGATCGCGATTTCGCTGTCGTCGGCGACAAGCACGATCTGGATCATGCTGCCGTGTAGCAGCGACCAACATCAATCGTGATTAAGGGAGAAAGGGAGACAGCAAGAAGAGGACATGCAAGTAGGTTAATAAGAGAAGCGTCCGGTTTATTACCCTGAACCAGAATACATGAATAGGGATACAAAAGAGAAAGCGAGAATGACAGCGCTGCACATATACAAAGAATCAAGAAATTTGATTCGGATTGGCCCTACTCGAGATCAACATTGCCCGCGGGACACCGATATTAAATTGGGCATGACGGGAGTAATTTAGCGATTAAGCATTATGAATGACCTCTTTTGACCTTCAAGTATCAACTTGATGTGCAAATATATGTGTTGTATTTAGAATAAAACAAAAGGGGGACAGGCGGTGCGTCACGCTATACTATACTCAAGACCATATGTCATTGGTGCTTCTGCACATGTACTTAGTATTCCTACGCGAAGTAGTCCGGTACGGCGAGTGTTTCGCACCACTGTGATGGCTGTGCGCAATCATCGCTTCACTTCGGTACAGAGGGCGCGCTTGGAATTTGAAAACACGTGAGAGGCTGGACTTTCTCACAAGGCCTAAAAATAAACGAACACATACATTTCACCGTCGTCGGCTGCGTGCTGTCTGCGACAGCTACTTGTATAGAAAATATGGAAATTATTTTTTTTATATTTCATGTAGGAAAGTGTGGGACTGCATTCGTCAGAGGTAGGGTACGCATGATTAGGCTGTTTAGCCTTCACTTCATCACCAAGAAAAAATTGTTGGCGAGCAGATTGTTTTATTTTTGCTATAAAGCGCACAATTTCTGAAATGTATTCTTGAAACCTGCATGTTCACTGACTAGATATAACTACACTCAGGGTGATATGCCTGCTCTGTGCAGAAAAAAAAGAAGGAAAACAAAAAGTGTGTATATTTAATCTTACCGGATCCAAGAGCCAATGAAGGGCCATAGAGCACAACACCCATGTAAAGCAGCTGCAAAATCCAAGAGAAATAGTTTACATTGTATAAACTAAACAATGTGGCAATGCATGGTTGAACGTTTGCCCAATCAAACGTCACAATTGGAGGACAGAGGAGAGGAGTGGGCAAATGTATCAGTGTATTACTGGTGTTGCTTCGCATTGGCAATACGAAAAAAAGGAATAAGGGCAATTGTTCAAGAAGGCCGTTGCTTTGTTAGGCACACCCAATGAAACGAGTAAACGGTTATGCTAAAGAAGGAACGAAATATATTACTCGTTTTCTTTAACTGTAACGCAATCATTCAGGCCTGAATAGAAATCAAATAAATGGGACAAAAAAGCACCCTTTTCGTTAGTGGAACCTAAACCCCCAAACTTCAATTTCGAACTTTTTTAATTTTTTTACAATATAATGAGAGGTGCAAGTGCAGTGTACTGGCTTTACGGTACGTTGACCTCCTTTCTTCCCCCACTCCTTTTTTTTTTGCTCTCACGATTAAATGGGCGTGATAACAAAGACAAAATGACCAAATTTCTGTATACAGATTACTTGCAGTTGCGCCTGAGAGTGGCAGTTAAGCATTGTCTGTAAATGTACCTCGAGAGTAGCTGATCTGAACGTACACCCTCTGTCAAGTTTTGTGTTTCGAACGATGTTGCGAGACGAGTATTTTGACAAGTGCAAACGAAGCGTTGTGACGAAGCAGGTACATTCAATAAAGAAAAAAAAATCAGGATGGTGGCAGGCATGAGTTTTGTGAGGAACTGCCGATTTACAACGCAGAGTTAGGTGGTGCTATCGAATAGCGATCAATTTCGGAAGAGTGTCAAACAATGGTCACTTACCGTTTGCACGATGAAGACAGCCGACGCGATGTTTCTTACAGCAGTTGACATGAACCTCTTCTCCAAATACTGAAACGAACATATTTTTTGTCGTTAATTTTCTCTCAAAATATGAAGCTTTTACGTGCGGTTCAATTTCCAGTTATCTTTCCTCGTATTGTCAGAAGTGGTAGGACAAGTGAACGCTTATTTCCCGGTAATTCACGACGCGTCACGAAGCAGAGGAGATAACGAAAACAAATGTCGAAAAAGACGATTAGGTTTATGATGACAATGTTCAGGACCTCAAAGGCAGGGACATCTGTCGTTAAGTTTTTGAGGGTCAGATAGAGATAGAGACAGAAAGAAGCAAAAATGTTATAAACAGACGTTGTCCAGACGCATGTCCCACTTACAAACATGCGCCGAGAGAATTGAATAAAGAGCGTAATGCAAGGTGGAATCGAGACCATATTTTACCAAGCTTATGGGCCCGTTTTTGAGAAGACATTTTTTTTGTCTTCAGTCATCACTTTCATGTAAGGTGCGCTCAAGACAGTCGACCTCTTAGACCACTCGAAACAGGCAGTTTCGACTACAGTATACTGCGAGAGCTTTGTGATGGTTGATATGTGAGGTTTAACGTCCTTGAACAACCATATGATTACGAAAGACGCCGTAGTGGAGGGCTCCGTAAATTTCGACCACAGGGGTTTTTTTAACATGTACCGAATTGTGAGCACACGGGCCTATAGCATGTTCGCCTCCATCGAAAATGCAGCCACCACTGCTGGTATTCGATCCCGCTACCTGCGGGTCAGCAGCCGAGTAACTTATATAACCACTAGACCACCGCATCGGGGCACGCAGCGCTACCTCGCCGGATTTCATTAAATTCTGAAGAGCTGTCATATCGGGGGGGGGGGGGCAGCAGCTATTGAATTCGACGTCTGGCTTTTGAGATATGTACACAAAGGAGATGTATTATATCTGCTCAGCACAGCGACTCCCGTTGGGTGCATCACGTAGAAATATTTTTACTCAAAGGTCGCGAAGCTTGTTGTCCTTTGTCTAGCATCATTATTTAATCCCCTTACACCTGTCCCACCTCATCAACAACAGCAACCAAGAGTCGGTCTTTTCTTTCAGTAAATGTCACATTCAATCATTCATTCTGTCATGAGTACTAACTATGACGCCCGGAGAAGTAGTTCATCGTCAGAGCTAGTTTTCTTTTTTTATCATACTCTTGTTGCAACGTACAATACTTTTATTGCGAGGACAATCATATAGACACTCTCGGTGGATTTTCGCCATAGGCGTCACCATCAAATTCCAAATCAATGATATCACCCGTGCATCGTATATTCTAAAATCTTGCCATTTTTTAACTATTTCACAGGAGTATATATTAAGCAAAAATACTAATAATAAATAGGTATATTGCTAGTAACTGCTTAATCGTCCGTTTTGAAAACCAGGCTATATCTTGTAACAGATTTTTTGGCCAGCTTCGTTGTTTTAGCGGTTAGTTATTTATTATGGCTAATTAAACAGTCGAGTTCAAGAAAAAAATGTTCGACATACTCCATGCAACAGTCAGCTACATGCGTTGGGTCACGTTGTCATCATCACTTTTGAAACTGTGGTTAAAAACAGTTGTAACACTCTGCAGAATTCTGCGTAAAAAGACACGTTAACTATCTTTTGTAAGGCCAACAGTGTCACTACTTTCAGGAGAGAGCCTGATTATCTCTAAGGAGACAAGTACTGCTGGCTGGGCGAGTGGGTGCATGATAAATTGACATTGATATAGCGCACCTCAGTTTGAGCGTGAAGGAAAGATACTAAGCTTACGAACACCAAGAAGGATGTGCAACCTACCTGTGGAAAGAAACATGTAACTAAGTTTGTTGAATGCGCCGTAGCTTTTGTGTACATGTTCCTGCTGTCGTGTGGCGTGGTTTACATTGGGCAGACTGGTAGGTGTGTTAATTACCGCTTGCGCGAGCGCTTTTGCAATGTAAAAAACAAGATTTCTTTTGGTGGTTTCCTGGTTATACAAAATAAGACGTGTGAATGCACTCCATTCCCTGATCAGTGTGTCATCTTGGACCGCAGTCGTAACCAGTTGACATGGGAAATTATTGAGGCAAACGCTATCGCAAAATGTGCGAAGCTGTGTGTCAGTACGCCGTCTGTGGCCTTATCTCAAAAGGAGCTCAATTTTCTGGAGCGCGTGCTGTGAAGCATTGATATAGAAATATTAATTTGAAATTGGATCACAACTAGCTTTTCTTGTTAGTGTGCTGTGCCACTCGTCGCTGTTTTGTTCACGTGTGTGGCGTCACGTGGAATGAGCTATATGATGTGTTGTAAGGGTACGCAATAAACAAAAGTTGGAAGTTAGCGCTCACACTGTCGTTTATTTTTCCCCCTCCTTGACTGCATAGTATTTTTCCTTCACCCTCAAAGTAAGCTGCGCTAAATCAATATCATTTTATCTCCAAGGAGAATTCAGATGTCTCTTTAAAGGTAGATTTATATAAAAGGCAGATAATGCAAAAACGAAAATGGGTCAGATGGGTCTTTTTTTTTCTATAGTTTCATGTGACAGACCCTGTTAGATTTGCCCGGCTTTCGTATTGCGAAATTCCCACCCCCCCCCAAAAAAAAACACAGTTTCACACTGCTAATGACCCAAATTGTACACTCGGCAAGACAACTTAACGAAGTGGCTAAAGAAGGAAGCCTTGGACGTGGAAGCGTCGTAAAGGGACGAGAAACATATCGCTTCAAGTATGTTGAACACACAACGACAAGATATTGTCATGTGGTTTCTTTAGTAAAGACCACACGCCAAAGACTGTGCTTTGCAGACACTTATCAATTCGCTTGAATCTCTCTTGATTCAATTTATTCCATTTAATGCGCTTGGATGCACTCCTTACTCCTTTTAGTGTACGTTTCTTTGTATTTCAGTGATTTTATTCACACCTAATTAAACTAATTACATTTAGTGTGCGCTGATTCATCACTGCTTTACCTGAAGGGGCTCTGAAACACTTTTTTGAGCATGGTAAGAAAACATTGCCGATCGATAGTAAGGGCTTCCGAAAGCACGGGAGCTAAATATTGCAGTGCAGCACGTGGCCTGGAATTCAAAATAAAAATATCAAAGTCAACTATAAACTGCTTTCTCTTTTCTCGACTAATGACGGTATAGATGCTCCAAAATCCCTCGTAGATGGCCATCAATCAGCCATTGATTGATTTTAACATGGTGGGCTTGGTCGTTACAGGGATCGCCGCGGTATACCGCGACTTGTCCACGCGTGCGAACACGATGAAAAAGCCGCGCATTCGAAGAAAAACAAAATTGTCGGACCCTGAAGATTCGCCTTTAAGAGTTGAGCGCGATAGCAAAATCTGGCCCCTAGTGCGCCCTTAAACCGCTAAGTGCATACTTAATAATATGTTTTGTTACACACACACACACACACACACACACACACACACACACACACACACACACACACACACACACACACACACACACACACACACACACACACACACACACACACACGCACGCACGCACGCACATCTAAAGAAAGAGTCGCATAGCCTCCAATATCGACGCCACACGATTGCCATCTAGTAGGGCACGGCCGCTTGGATCGGCGCACGCGGCCAGGCGGCCGTGAGGGGGGCATAAGGAGTCTCACAATGCCCCATAGACGGCAGCACAATATCTAGCGTTTGCTGTTTTCTTGGCCAACGCGTCTGGAAAGGCATAATATGTTTCCGCTAGATGAACATAGTTGTCCATTTTTAGAGCTGTTTGAAAGTTCCTGTGTGTTTTTAGCGGCGATGGCTGAACTATCCCAGTCTTTTTCGACGTAGTTTAATGGCCTTCCAAATGTGCCTACAAATCGCCGCATAGATGTGCTCGTTTTCGCCGTGGCACTTGTCGAAGTAAATTGTTAAGGAGACTCCTTCCACTGCATAAAATTTACGTAGTTTTTTTTTTTTTTTTGCAGCACCCGCAAGTAACGTCGTAGCTTTGTGAACAATGCAACACCTGCATCACGTACCACAGTTTCGAGACAAGGAACTGATTGCAAACCGTAGCTCTCGAGAACATTGACAGGTGATTCCCCCGCGACCTAGTCGCCTTTAACTGAATTTCTCTAGCTTGTTCTTGTCAATAGTCATCATTGTCTTCGTAGTGTTCTAGTGGTACCCCTAGGTATTTGAGAGGTGACGTCCCCCACTTTAAATTGGTAAAAAAATTTCGGTGTGGATGACCACTCTCCGTGCCAAAAACTTAAGCACTTTTCCCAGTTCACCCGACTACCAGTGACATTGCTGAAACTCTTCAGTACAGTGATAACCTCTACCACACTTTCTGTGTCTGTGCAACAAACTGCAACACCACACGCACATGCCAGAATTTGAACTTTTGATGACAGCAACCTAAACCGTGAATGCTGCTGTTTTCACTTATTTGTAAGCATAACGTTTCTATATAAATGCTGAACAAAAGAGGACTGGGCGGGCATCCCTGACGGACAGAACGCCTAATGCTAATGGCGGCCCCTAATGTATTATTTACAACTAAACGTGTCAGAAAATATCGATATGTCAAAACTACACTGTCTCTGATTACCAAACCAACATTCACATGGTCTAGTATGGCAAGAAACAGTATATGAGAGACACAGTGAAAAGCCTTTTCGAGATCGAGCTGCAGAATCGCCACATGAGCTTCTATCTCGTCGCAACACTCGACAACGCCTCACTTTTTTTGTATAGTGGTCACAATGGAACGCCCCATAATACCACAAGTTCGGTGAGACCCCACCAATTCTTTGACGGCGCCCTAGAGTCGCCATGCTAGTAGTTTTATCAAGATTTTGTAGTCACAGTCAGTTAATGATATAAGTTGATATGACGAAACTAGCTTGAACTTCTCTCTCTCTCTTCGGTCTTTGGTATCAAAATAGTATGAGCCTCACTAAAAGATCGAGGCAGACTATCTAGTTTATATGACTCGTTAAAGACTTCTGTAAGCATTGAGGATAATTCACTCTTAAATGTTCTATAAAAAAGAGAACTCAGGCTGTCAGGCTCCGGTGACAGAAAATCCATCGTGTCTTCGTGGTGTGTGTTCGTGTGGGCCTCAAGTTGGCAACGATGCAGTCGAACTAATCTATTTAGGTGCGTAAAGAAAGGTGGTTTGGGACTACCATGAGGTAACTCATAAACAGTTTTTTTTTCTTTTTTTTGTAACGTGAGTGATTCATTCCTGCGTGCGGTGTGCCAACTGAGGCCCACGTGAGCTTTACCTGGATATGTAGTGGGCACAGATCACATGGATGGCGGTGTCCGCCGATATCTCAAGGAGGTGGTCTTAAGTGTCCGCTTTTTGTCTGTCAGATTTTCCAATGAGTAGTTATTTTCAGTGCACGCAAAAAGCTGTACAGAGATGTTTGTGATACAATTTTACCCGTTCCAATGTACAGGGCCATACACACTGGAGGTCAAGGGAAGGACGTGCTAAAAAGGGTTAAAATAAGTGGCTCCTGCAACAAAAACCTTCTTTTTTAGGCTTCACACCGGCACTTTGCGCGTCAAGGTATTTCTAGAAGAGCGGGATGTCTTTTTACCTTGGGGGTCAGACTGTCTCATTTCTAAGAAGCCAGAAACTATTGACCATGTTTTCTTGCATTGCTGGGAGGCAGTGTATTTTGGGATGTATTGCAGAGGACAACCAAAAAAGAATTGCCGATAGACCCTTACGACATCAGATTTCTGCTGATTGTAAATGAGGATGGTTTGGCGTTTGCTTTAATAGCGTTAACAGGCATCCACTGTTTATGGTGGATCCGTATGGCAGGATTTCACTGTGATTCAGGTGCACGACCCGCAAGATTGCGCTTTCGAGAGTGCATGGCGAAACTTGGAGAACTTACGAAAACACAGGAGTCTGTTCCTGAGTGGGTGTCAAGGGCGGAACCCCAGACAGCTCCCAAGGAATTTTAAAACTAGTGTATATTCTGTAGGACTGTCACCGTTTGTTTTCGCGACCTTCACTTCACCGCATTGTTCGTGTACACAGTGTCCGGAAACAGGCCACAGAACGAAGAACATCGCAGATTTGTGGTAGGACAACTGCTTGCCACGCGAACGACCCGGGTTCGATCCTCATTGGAACCGAAAATTTGTTCCTTATTTTATTTGCTTCTTTCTCGATTTCTCGCTCACAGACGATTTTTAGCTCACAACCAACGGTTCAATGGTGCCGACGCCGATCACGGTATTTCTGCGACACAAACTCTCTTAGGCTATCGCATTAAAAAAAAAATGCTCAAGGTCACGAGGCGCGTTGTGTGTTTTCTTTGCCCCTGCCATTCTTCCCTGCTTAGCTTGCAGCGCTTTCGTCGGAATGAGAGAAGATAGATTGCGTTTGCTGCGTGTGACAAATCTTTGTAAGCCCGCTGGTACAGGATAGATTTTTAAATCTTTTGCGGCGTTGCATTAGTGAGGCGATATGTTTCCTTAGTGAAACAATTCCATGGTTACATGAAAAAATCTTTCAGGGCCCCTTTAATGTACACTTATTTGTGCTAAGTCTTGCTTCTTCGCGACCTAACGGGCTTGCTGGGTAACCCCACGTCTCCTCTTGGCAAGCTTATGTCCAGCCAACTATAAACTGCTGGTTTTCATGAATGTTTATTCCTCTCCCTCCTCCTTGCACCTCAGTCACTCGAACCACTTTTATGTTCACTTAATTCCCTAGTTCATGGCCGTTTCCCATGTGGTTCACTTTATTGTACGCTTAATGAGTCTGAATTTGCATTTATTTTGTACTCCTGAGAATATGAAATTGTTATACCTCTATTTAACGTTCAGGCTATTTCTATACCATTCGTGCTTATGACGCCACCGCGATACGCCGGGGGACTGCGCATTTTTCTGCCGATGGGACATATAAAAGGGCGGTCGGCGGAATCGTTAGGGCATAAACATCGGTCCTTTGGGCCTATAAAGAAAATGCATCAAAGACCGATGCCATTGCCCTCTGTGGCAACTTGCACTGCTGACAACAAAACAAGACCGACTGACTCAACTGGGTAGCTAGACGCTGTCGATCATTTCGTCGTCACGCCAACTGTCGACCTGCTGGTTGAATCTGGCTACGTGTGCCCGGTTCTGGAAGCGCGGTAACTGTGTGTCTAATATTCAGATACGTACAGCCATCTTTGAGCATCCGAGTGTGTCGTATGCAGAAACGGTACGAGTACTACAAACGGTTAAATTTAGGAAGCCTAT